>NW_015173172.1:427530-429783 GCF_001447785.1 Gekko japonicus | reverse complement strand
GGGGCTTCGTCATGTGCCCCGCCCCCTGCACCTCACCTGGGGGGGACTGCGATCCCCCGCGATCCCCCCCGAAATGACCTCTGGATGCTGTTATGTATTTTATAATCTATTTCTCTCTTTTGAATATAATATTTATTTAGTTTTCTGTAAAATCTTATATTCGTATAGTTAAACTGGAGATATTTTAACTTGTATAATTTAATACTTGAATAGTGTTTGTTTTTGTTAACTGGATCTGGTCATAGACCATAATATAACGAAACTGAACTGATTGACTGTGTCTGTCACATTTATTTATTTTATTTATTATTTACCTTATTTATTTCTTATTCCATCTTTCTCCCCAATGGGACCCAAAGCGGCTTACATCATTCTCCTTTCTTCCTTTGTATCCTCACAACAACCCTGTGGGGTAGGTTAGGCTGACAAGAGTATGACTGACCCAAAGTCATCCAGCTCACTTCCATGGCAGAAGTGGGGGTTTGAACCTGGGTCCTGTCACAAACATCCCCTTTGGGGAGGCTAGTCAGGCCAGGGAGCCATTAGCTGCCCAGTTACCCCAGTCGCCAGTCATTAGTCCACCAGACAAGGGGGAGAATCTATTCATAGGATTACTCTCCTGCAAAATAAAAAACAGGATCTAAAGCATTGTGACCTTTTTATTTTATTAAAAAAGCATACATACTTTAATGCAGGGCTTTTTTTGTAGAAAAAGCCCAGCAGGAACTCATTAGCATAATAGGCCATACCCAACAGCAGAAACTCATTAGCATCAGGGACGGGCAGGCAACGATTCCCAGATGTTGCCGTGGGATCGCGCCCGTTTGCTCCACCCCCCTTCCGTCCCCCTCCCGGCCCAAAACGCTTCGTATGAACAGGGCCCTTGTTTGTTGTCAAAACCCAGGGTTTTTTTGTAGCAGGAACTCCTTTGCATGTTAGGCCACACACCCCTAATGTAGCCAATCCTAATGAGTTTCTGCTGTTGGGTGTGGCCTATTATGCTAATGAGTTCCTACTGGGCGTGGCCAACGTGGGAGCCAGCTGGAACTCCTTTCCTGTGCGTTCCTGCCCAAAAACAGCCCTGCTTTAATGTGAACATTAAAAAAAGAGCCCTGCTGGATCAGACCAGTAGTCCATCATCCTGTCTCACACAGTGGCCAACCAACTCCTCTAGGCAACCAACAACAGGATGTAGAGGCCAAGGACTTCTCCTGATGTTGCCTCCTGGCAGGTTTTAAGGAACAAGCATGGATAAAATTACAACAGACTCTTTGGCATCATTCCAGGCTGTTTGTCTCTCTAGTTCAGAGGTATCAAACTCTTTTGTTATGAGGGCCAGATCTGTCATAAATGTTACATTTGGGGGGTCGGGCCAGGTTTGCCATAAAATGTAATATGAGGTACCCGAGATATAAACTTTATAAAGGTGATTTCAGATGTCGAATGGCAACAGCAAGTGAATGACAATAGCAGGCTTGATTGAATTAGGTGTGATATGCAGAGGGATAGTAGGAGTGGAGATACCAGTGTTGATAATGAGATGGGAAATCAAGGTCTCAGTTCCATCCAGCAGGATGCAAAGAATAAATGGACATAAGTCTAACATTAGAAACCACAACATTCAGTTGCTGACCTAAGAGTAACAGTGCTCTTACAAAGGAATTTCAAAGGGAGTTTAGAAAGAGAGTCTGCTGAATTGCAGTTGATAATGAAGCTCAAGACAATGCATCTTCCTGGACTAAATTGAGACCTAGGTTTCTTGTCTCATTACCAATGTGTGCTATTATCATTTGGCATCTGAAATCACTCCACTCTCCCATATATAAGGACCAATTCATGTGTTATAATCTTTTAAAAATAAAAATAAAATAAATCCAAATTGGAACAGAGAAATCCAACTTGGAAAAAAAAACTTTTCAGAATAAGCCAAAATAATCCCCTCAATCTACATTGTGCTTGTCAGAAGAATCCACCCACCCACCCAAGAAGTATGCTTGCAAACAAAAAGTGTATACCTGGAATAAAATGTTGTTTGTCTTAAAGTTTTGTTTTTTCTCTCTCTCTCTTTCCTCCTCTCTCTTTCCCCAAAGAGGATGAGCAGCACCAGGGAAGGAAACAGAAGTGTGTGTGTGTGTGTGTGTGTGTGTGTGTGTGTGTGTGTGAGCGAGAGAGAGAGGAGTGTGTGAGAGAGCTGTATCTCTCCAGCATGAAGCAACCACGGAGCTCTCTCTATCTCTGTGTGTGTCTGAGTGA
>NW_015173172.1:403850-427174 GCF_001447785.1 Gekko japonicus | reverse complement strand
GGGGGGGGGGAGGGAGGCAAATAAATACACAAATAAATAAAATAAAATGTGAGCTGATCACCAGGCCTGGTTTAGCACCAAATGACTCAAATGCTTGCTGAATAGATTTGCACTGGATTTTCTCAAAACTGAATGTGAGAGTCCGGTGTGCCCCCCCCACCCACTGTTCATCTGTTCGTTGACCCATTAGTTCAACATGTTACTTCAGCAGGTTACTTCACTAACATCTTTACTAATGTCACAGTACAGTGCATTGCTTGGAAATGTTGCCAAACCAAGCATTAATGTCCTTAAGGATTACTTACGGATTAACAATGAATAGTAAGATTTCCTTTTAAATGCACATTCATTTGCAAGTGATTTATATGATTTGTGACATTTAACACCTGCCAAGCAGAGCAGCAGCAAAGCAAATGAAGGGAATCAGAACTCTGTCAGACTGTTGTGTGTGCTCAGGCAAGCACAAAGAGGTGCCTACACTCTACTGTACCAGTAGGAAAGAATACGGGTGAAGCAACCAGCCGAACAGCCACCGATGGGTCAACAGACAAATGAACAGTCTGGAAAAAAACTGACTCTCCCATTCACAACTGGTGAACAGGCTATAAACCAAAACTGTGTTTGAGTATCCCCATTCATCATTGAATACATGAAGCTGCCTTATCAGACCACCAGTCTAGGAAGGTCAGACTTGTCTACTCAGACTGGCAGTGGTTTTCCAGGGACTCACGTCAAGATCACTCACATTGTATTATACCCCACCGAAGTCCCTCCCCTCCCCAAACCCCGCCATTCTCAGACTCCACCCCGAAATTATCCAAGTACTTCCCAACTTGGAGCTGAAAACCCTTCACACAAACACACATATGATAAAATATAAAACCCTGCTCACAGTCGTAAAATCCTGAATCATTCTTGGTCGTGCTACAGCAGCAGGGCCTGCAAGACGGAGCTCTTCCGCCAGGCTTTCAATAGGAGCTGCCACTATCTCCACCATTACCTCCTCCACCACTTCCACCACCATCACCAACTGAGTTGGGTAACATCGGGGGGTGAGATGACCCTGTGTTAAATGAACTACAGCGCTGCGCGGATCTCATACCACTGAACTGGGACTGTTATCCCCAGGCAGCCATCTTGTTACTGAAGATTGTCTTGAAACATCCTGAGCACTTTGTATTGTTGTAATGATTGATTGTTTTATCTTGTTTTTTTAATTGTTTTAACTATTGGCATATGTGCCCTACCTGTGAGCCACCCTGAGCCCAATTACGGGGAGGGAGGGCTATAAACTTAATAATATATAAATAAAATGATGGAATGTTGAGATACCGAATGCTTAGGTGGACAGAGTGGCAGCTGGACAGAGAAACTGGTTCATAGTCAGGTTGATGTTGGGGTGAAAGTTGCTGAAGGCCTGGTGAAATTTCTCCAGTACTTCTTTCCCCCTGTGTCCAAATGATGAAAATGTCATCAATAAATCTCAGGTACAAAAGGGGTGTAACTGGATGGAGATGAACAATTAGCAGTAATCTAATCAGATGAACAATTAGCAGATTTATGTCAGTACAAACGATGTGGGTAACAACAGGGCTAGGGGGGACGGTCCCTGGAAGATCTGCCAGGATACTGCGTGGCGCCGTATACCAACTGATTGTACATCAACTACAGGACAACACCACCTTTATGAAAGACTGATACTATCTTGTACTTTCATTTGGTGACCATCTTGTTTCTTAGTGAGTACCTTATTTGTGTTGATAGTTACTGGTTTTACTGTTTTTATGTTTTTATGCGTGGGCACTTGTTGCTCTTTGTAAGCTGCCCTGAGCCCACTTGCGGGGAGGGCGGGATATAAGCTTAATAATAAATAAATAAAATGACGGAATGTTGAGATACTGAATGCTTCGGTGGACAGAGCGGCAGTTGGACAGAGATGCAGGGTCATCGTACTGAACACAGCCCAAAAGGACGAGTCCTCCAGGTGGGCCACGTCCCACAGGTTATCAAGCAAGAAATTGCCATCTGCTGAATCCTTTGCTGATAGCAGATGCCTTTAACAAGAAACGTTGTTGCTTCCGGGCTTACTCCAGGAGATTTTTAGCTGACCGGTAATGCCAGGACCATTTATAGGTTAGTGGAACACCGAACCGTAACACTTTATCACTCTGTCAGCTTTTTGCTCTGTTATCTTCCTGTTTTGCCTCCTGTGACAGAATGTCTATCATTCTTTGATCTCCTCATTTCAGACCAGGGCATGTTGTGCCTTCTTACAGATTCTCTCATGTACACTTTCAATGCTTTCATTGAAATCAAGGGAGCCTAATATCCATTACAGAGACTCCACTTTCATCTTCCACAATACACACACACACACATATTACAATATTCCTAAAATTTGTTTGTTAGGACCTGACTGTGTTTGCTTTCTGACTCAGAACACAGGATGTGGTTGTTTTGGAAATCTATCTGAAGTCATACAGTTTGCAGAGGCACACTTGGCGAATGGATAACAGAGAGAAGGGTTTCAAAATGGCTGCTGCTGGAGCCATTGGCTTCTGTCCAGTGAGAACGTTAATGGGATGGCGCTTGTGGAGCAGGACCTCCCCACTTTCCCTTCCGGGTACAGCCTGGATACTCAGGAACGGCACAGTTTCCCAGTAGCTTTCCCCTTTTCGATGCTTCCTTCCCTTCCTCCCAATAAGCGGTGAGATTGCGCCCGTTTGCTGCGGCCCCGATCCGTCCCTCTCCCGGGCCAAAACCCTCCGTGTGACCAGGACCTAGAATGATTAAGGGAATGGGATACTTTCCCTATGAAGAAAGGTTAAAGAAGTTAGGGCACTTTAGCTTGGAGAAATGATGACTGAGGGAGGGGTGACTTGATAGAGGTTTACAGAATTATGCATGGGATAGAGAAGTCAGAGAAAGAAGTCCTTTTCTCCCTTTCTCACAATACAAGAACTCGTGGGCACTTAATTCAATTGATGAGCAGTAGGTTTAGAACAGATAAAAGGAAGTCCTTCTTCACCTAAAGAGTAATTAACATGTGCAATTCACTGCTGCAGGAAGTGGCGGTGGCTACAAGCATAGACAGCTTCAAGAGAGGATCAGATAAACATATGGAACAGAGGTCCATCAGTGGCTGTTAGCAATAAGCAGGGCTGTTTTTGGGCAGGTACGCATAGGAACGGAGTTCCGGCTGGCTCCCAAGTTGGCCACACCCAGCAGGAACTCATTAGCATAATAGGCCACACCACAGTGGCAGGAACTCATTAGGATTGGCTACATTAGGGGTGTGTGGCCTAACATGCAAAAGAGTTCCTGCTCCAAAAAAAGCCCTGGGTTTTGACAACAAACAAGGTAAACAGAATAAGAAGCAAAAGGTGGGTGTGGCTGGATGACCACACTTCTGGTACCACGGGGTGTGGCCTAATATGCTAATGAGCTGTGCTGCCATGGGTGTGGCCTAATATACTAATGAGTTCCTGTTGGGCTTTTTCTACAAAAAAAGCCCTGGCCATAAGGTACAGGTGGAACACTCTATCTGAGACAGTGATGCTCTGGTGCTTGGGGGGCAACAGTGGGAGGGCTTCTGGAGTTCTGGCCCCACTGGTGGACCTCTTGATAACACTGGGGTTTGGACCACTATGTGACACAGAGTGTTGGACTTGGATGGGCCATTGGCCTGATCCAGCACAGCTTCTCTTATGTCCTTATGCCCTTATCTTATAAGAGCAAAATACTAACCCAATGTAGATTCCCAGAAAGATCAGATGACTGCCTTTTTTTGTCCAAGCAAAACAAACTTGCAAAACAAACTTGCTACAGGAGATCAGCACGGGAAAGCCTTTAAACGGTTATTTCCCGCTAGCAGAACAAAGGCTGCAGATTCTGACAAATTCTCCCTCCGTTGTGTTCTGTCGTTATGGAGAAACATTGCCTACACCTTGCTGATCCACAAGCACCGGAAGCTGAGAGCTCAATGCTCTGTCTATGCTACTGGAGGGGACGGGAGCCTCACACCCTCTTTGAGACAAGGCCTTTGGGCAATTGATCATGACAGAAACAAGGCCTGCCAAGATTGAACCATCTGAAGTGCATAACGTACAGTGCATTAACTTCAAGGAAGGGGCGATGCTATCCCCTCCCCATCTTCATGGAAACGACAAGCATTTCTGAGTTTCTTACACCAACAAACAAGCTTGACCTAGACACAGGTTTCCCAGGTAGTATGGGAAAGGTGGGGTGGGTCCACAGGGGGCCCCTACTGCTGCATGCAGTGCTACATCACTTCCAGTTTTTTTTAAAAAAAACAACAAAAACAGCCATGACAAAAGGGTTGCTCTAGGAATCATCAGAAACTCCACATAGTTTCCGAAGATTCCTAGAGCTACTCTAAAGTGACCAAGAGTAGCTGTAGGAATTGCCGGAACTCTACAGTATAACTGCAGTGTTTCCAAAGATCTCTGCTACCCTTGGCCAATTCTGGTAAGAACTTCTGGTGTTGTGGGTTTTTTTTATTTTATTTAAAAAAAGCATTTCTCCTCCCACTGCCCAGAGTGGCAGTGGTCAATGGGGCCTGGGGGCAGGGAATTGCCTGCTCTCACTGAGGCCTGGGCAGCCCTACCTACCCAACCAGTGTGGTATAGTGGTTAGAATGTTAGGCTAGTCTTAGCAGGTTCAAAAGCCCACATAGCCATGAATCTCACAGTGTGTGCTTAAGGATGCCAGCCTCCAAGTGGGACCTGGGGATCAGTTCCCCTGGAGAAAAATGGATGCTTCAGAGCAGGGGTTGTTTCATAGAAAAAGAGCTAGGGAAACTCATTAGCATGACTCATTAGCATATACCACACCCCCTGACATCAGGGGCCCGGCGGTGGACCTGCAAGGCCGGCAGGAGTGCGAGGAAGCCCCGCCAAGGCCCTCCCTTAGCAGGTTCAAAAGCCCACATAGCCATGAATCTCACAGTGTGTGCTTAAGGATGCCAGCCTCCAAGTGGGACCTGGGGATCAGTTCCCCTGGAGAAAAATGGATGCTTCAGAGCAGGGGTCGTTTCGTAGAAAAAGAGCTAGGGAAACTCATTAGCATAACTCATTAGCATATACCACAAGGCCGGCGGGAGTGCGAGGAAGCCCCGCCAAGGCCCTCCCTGGCCCCAGGCAGGCAGGGGTTGGGAGAGGCAGGGAGGAAGCAACTTACCCTCCCTCTTCTCCTGCCTCCTCCTGGCTGAATGAGGGCCTGAATGAGGGGGGACCTGACAACTCTAGGTGTCCTTTAGCCAGTCATTTTATCTTCCCCCAGACTACCTTACAGGGTTGTTGTCAGGACACAATAGATAACCACACACACTGCCCTGAGGTCATCAGGGAAGGTTAGGAGAAAAATAAGAGGAGGAGAGGAAGAGGAAGAAGAAGAGGAAGAGGAAGTCCCTGCTGCTGCTAGGGACTTGCTGGTCTGCTCCAGTGTAAAGGTGTTTGACTGCCACTGATAAATGAGCCACTGGATTACATCATGGTCCTATGATATACTGTTGGATGCCGCCTTTCATTTAAGGGATTGTTTAATGTAATTTATATGCGTTTTATTGTATGTATGCTTTTATTGTATTTTAATATCTGTAAGCCACCTTGAGCCAGCTTGTCCAGCAAGGCAGGATACACGTTGAAAGAAGGAAGGAAGGAAAGAAGGAAGGAAGGAAAGAAGGAAGGAAGGAAAGAAGGAAGGAAGGAAAGAAGGAAGGAAGGAAAGAAGGAAGGAAGGAAAGAAGGAAGGAAGGAAAGAAGGAAGGAAGGAAAGAAGGAAGGAAGGAAGACCTGCATCCTTGCAATAATTTGCTTCCCCTAAAGCTGTGGTGTAATAAAGAAGGCTGAATCCCAGTCTTACACCTCCAGTAATAAAGAGGAAGAGTCCAATAGCACCTGAAAGACTAACAAAATTTGTGGCAGGGTGGGAGCTTTCATGAGTCACTGCTCACTGTGGTTCATTCCCTGCCACAAATGTTGCTAGTCTTTAAGGTGCTACTGGACTCGTGCTCTTTTCTACTGCTACAGACAGACTAACAGGGCTTATGCATCTTGAACTTTGTATCCTCTACTTTGCCAGTTCAAGAGCCACTATGGCTTTTGACCATTGTGCTTATCACCTGTGTCCAGGGCTATTTTTGGGCAGGAACGCACAGGAACAGAGTTTTGGCTGGCCTCAGAGTTGGCCACGCCCACTACAGCCAAAACCTCTGCGTGCATGGCTACGGAGGGGAAGGCCTGGAGAGCAACACCCCCTGACGACTTTGAGGCGGGCGGGCCAGGGGGTCCCCCTGGAAGGATCAGGGTGCCTGGGCAAGCCAAGGGAAGGCAGTTTAAACTGCCTTCCCTTCCCTTTAGGGGGGTGGGGGCCTTGTCCGGGCTTCCTGCAGCCACGGGGTGCCTGGGAAGCCAAGGGAAGGCATGGGGGTGTGGCCTATTATGCTAATGAGTTCCTGCTGGGCTTTTTCTACAAAAAAAAAGCCCTGCCTGTGTCAAAGGTTCAGAATTCATGAATATATCAGATGAAGAACCCTGCCAGATTTGTGCAGCATTCTCCAAAGTGTGGCCATCTTGACTGTCCATTTCAAAATTCTCTGCTCAGCTTGCGTGAGGCCATGCAAGGTATATATTTTAAACCACTTAGCGTGCACTGTTATCACTCTTCCTTGATTCATCCTGTCTGACAGCTACACAACTGATCAGAAACTATTGCTCTGATCTGAGTTCTACATTCTTCCTGTGACATCTGCATAAACTGCAGTCCTGGACATTGGGTGAAAGTTAAAGGTGGCTGTGCACCATAAATCTTTTTTCTCTCTCTCTCTGCATTGCAGCTCAAAAACAACAACGCAAACAATAACAGCTCCTTAAAAGGAGGCACTGGTGTACTGGTTAAGTGCACGGACTCTAATCTGGGAGAACTGAGTCCCCACTCCTCCACTTGCAGCTGCTGGATGACCTTGGACAAGCCACAGTTCTATCAGAGCTGTTCTTGAAAGAGCAGTTTCTGTCAGAGCTCTCCCAGCCCCACCTACCCCACAGGGTGTCTGTTGTGGGGAAGGAAAGGGAAAAGGAGTTTGTAAGCCGCTCTGAGACTCTGAGTGAAGGGCGGGGTATAAATACAATCTATGCCAGTTGTATATATGTGATAAAGATCAAGAACTGATGAACAATGTCACTGTTGCTGCCATCCTAATGTATAGTTAAAACTTGCTAGCACTTTATGTTTTGAGTTGTTTTTATTTGTGCTATTACTGTTTTTATGTTGCTCTTGTAAGCCACCCTGAGCCTGCTTTGGCGGGGAGGGTATGAATTAAATGAATGAATGAATGAATGAATCCAATCTCTTCTTCTTCTTCACCTGCTGATATGGCTGGAAAAGCAGTCCCCAAGATGGTGCCAAATCCCCTGTCCACTTTCCTAATAACAGCTGGTAGACTGATGGAGACATATAATCTCCTCCTCCTCTGGATAAGCGGTGGATCCTTCTCCCCAACACAAGGGACTCTCTACAGGAAGAGTCTCTTCCACCAGAGAAAGGGTCCCCGATACAGAGGCAGGTTCTGCATTTAGGTGAGCAGAGTTCTAAGATACAACCCATTAAAATGACATCTAGGAAGATGGAGCCTGGTGGGCAGCTGTGTTTGGTCTGGAGCAGAAGAACAAGTTCTGAGTCCAGTGGCAGCTCTAAGACCAACAAAAGTTTATTCAAGGTATGAACTTTCATGTGTGCACGAAAGCTCATATCTTGAATAAACTTCTGTTGGTCTTCATGGTGCCACTGGACTCAGAATTTTATCTAGGCCATCCACACAGTAAGACCATCAGAGTGGGGAAATGACTGCAGGAGAGGAGCCATAGGGTCTGTTTTTTGGAGTTTTCTTTTTAAAGTATGAGAGAGGCCACATACCACTTGACAACTGAACACCGTCAAACTTTATATTACTTGGCAACAGCTGCAATCAGAGGCGCAAGAAAAGCTTTATACGTGGCCTTTATCAACCTGGCCTCCGCCTTGGATTCCCTGGATAGGGATTTATGGCTGAAATTGAAAAAATCTTAATATTGATTCCCAGGGTTGATTTATTTGATGAGACAACTGCACTGCAATACCACTGTCAAGGTTAAAGTTGGAAAGGAAGGCATTTTAACCGATAATATACCAGTGCAGAAGGGGGTAAAGTAAGGGTGTATATTGACTCCTACCTTGTTTAACCTGTATTTAAATGATATAGTTCATAGACTTGAGGGCACAGAACTTATGGCTCCAGCAATAGGGCAATCCAAAGTACCAATATTGCTATACGCAGATGACATGGTGTTACTGTCATTGACTAAAATTGGTTTGAGAAGGCTTCTGAATAAACTAGGCGAGTATTATAATGAAGTAGGTCTCCATATAAACTAAGTCCAAGGTCTTTAGTAAATGACTTACGGAATCAGTGTGGAGAATTTTAGGGGTACAGATTGAGCAGTGTTGTACATTTAAATACCTAGGAATAACGTTCTCAGGCCTCGGTCACACAGAAAATTTGCCGTGCGAAAGGCACGAATATCGGGTGGATTTTCAGGGCACGAACACACCGCAACATCAGGGAAGCGTAGCACACCCGTGGCCAACCTGTGACAACCCGCCGAAGATGCGGAGTTAAAAAGTACCAAGGAAAGTGCACTAGTATCCGGAAAATGCGCGGCACAGGCAGGTGTCTGATCACAGGAGCGCTAGTATCCCGTGGCATACGGCGCCCAACCACATCCCATCGCAAACCAGATGTTTTTCATAAGTGCATGCGCACAAAAACAAAACTGAAAGCAGTGCTGTTCCGCGGAACTGCGCATGCGCGCAAATGCAAAACGCTTGTGTGATCGTGCCGTGCCACTTCTTTGCCTCGCTGCAACCTCACCATGTGATTGCCAGCTAACAGCCAAAGCACGGAGACTCAGGGGACCGTGTGATCAGGCTACCACACTTTACTTTGCTCCAGGGCGAACAGCCATGCCTCCCCCCGTGTTATCTGGCCCATGTGACCGGGGCCTCAGAAACCCACTCATGGCGACCACACCTATTATCATTAAAGACCTCCTCTACAAAGATAGTGGGGGCAATAGTGAAACGTTTCTTTTCTAAAGGTGGTGGTATGGTTGACCCTTTGATCAAGTCATTAGACAGTAAGGTAATCCCCAGTTTACAATATGGGACTGGAATATGGGCTGGGGAGAGCAGATTCTGGATCTATTGGAAACAATTCAAAATAATTTTTTTACCTAAAGACTTTAACAACAATTAAATTTAGGGTGGCCTTTACCAGTTTAAGATTTCAAGCTATGCCTTCTATGGTTCACACCGTCCATTTCCTAAGGGTCCCTGCCCCCTTACAACTTTGTGTGTGTGGCATGGGAGAAGTAGATTATTTGACTCATTATATTTTGAGGTGCCGATTATGGCATCAGGCCCCATCACTCCTTGGCAAATAGAAGGGGGAGTTGTGGAAGTAGTGACAGACTTCACGTTCCTGGGATCCCAGATCACCGCAGACTGTGACAGCAGCCATGAAATTAAAAGACACCTGCTCCTTGGGAGGAAAGCGATGGCAAACCTAAACAGCATGATAAAAAGTAGAGACATCACCCTGCCAACAAAAGTCTGCATGGTCAAAGCAATGGTATTCCCAGTAGTAATGTATGGCTGCAAGATTTGGACTATAAGGAAGGCCGAGCGCCGAAGAATAGATTCTTTTGAACTATGGTGCTGGAGAAGACTCTTGAGAGTCCCTTGGACTGCAAGAAGATCAAATCAGTCAATCCTCAAAGAAATCAACCCTGACTATTCCCTGGAAGGCTAGACAATGAAACTGAAGCTCAAATACTTTGGCCACCAAATGAGAAGGGAGCACACCCTGGAGAAGACCCTGATGCTGGGAAAGATTGAAGGTCAAAGAAGACGGGGACGGCAAAGGATGAGATGGTTAGATAGTGTCATAGATGCAACGAACATGAAACTGAGCAAACTTCAGAGGACGGCAGAAGACAGGAAGGCCTGGCGGGATCTGGTCCATGGGGTTGCTAAGAGTCGGACTCGACTGTGCGACTGAACAACAACTCTTTTGCTCCCCCAAAACAAATGTATCACTAGTATTTTATCTCTGCAGGAAGGAGTTTCAGATATGGAAGAAAAATTGCTTGCAGATAAAGATCCGTATGTTTCTAATGGAGTTGCTTTATTTGCATTGGTGGCTAGATCGATTAGATCGAGGTATATGGGATTGACCCTGGCCTAATTTGGCTCGACATTTACATGACCCTGTTGGTTATCAATTGAATTTGTGTTTACTTTGGAGTTTTATTATGTGGGATTTTATTTACTGTTTTCTGTATTGCTATGACCTATGGTCAACACAATAAATTACTACTACTAATGGAAACCCTGTAGGGTTTTTGAAGCAACAAACATTCCTTGGTGGTTTTCCGTGGCCTGCCTCTGTGTAGTGACCTTGGACTTCTTCCTTGGTGGTCTCCCATCCAAGTACTAACAAGGTCCAACCCTGCTTAGCTTCTAAGATCAGACAAGAGCGGGCTAGCCTGGGCCATTCAGGTCAGGGTGTGTGTGAACAAAATTCAAAGATGTATTCTTGAATATATTCAGGACTAAAGGGCAAAACTACTATGTATTGTAGAGATTTTCTTTCTTAGAAAATAATAAAATTAGCAATATCATTTACTTAGGGCAAACACACATATACACACACACAAGAGTTGGTTTCAGACATTATAACCATGCATACTAGGAACCCTACTTGCTACTCCCTTTATGCACAGTTGCCAAATTGTGCAAATAGGGACAATGCGTGCATTTACCAAGTACACCCAGCCTTGGTACATCAAACTGATCACTGGATTTTTCAGGGTGCACCTTCATGCACACCAATGGTGTACACACATGGTGAATACATGCATTGTCCCCATTCACACAACATGGCAATTATGCTGATCAGGAGGGTGGATGAACTGCACACACATCTGTTATGCGTAGTTGGTGGGCTCCTGATATATGTGATAGATAGATAGATAGATAGATAGATAGATAGATAGATAGACAGACAGACAGACAGACAGACAGACAGACATGTATTACATACATACATACATACATATATGTGATATACATATATATATATACACACATATATAAACATAATTACATATATACATATACATACATACATACATACATACATATATGTGTGTATGTGTGTGTATGTATGTATGAATGATAGCATCAGAAAAAGGGCTTAAAAAACTTCAGTTGGGGACAGGTCTCAAAAAATTAAATTACAGAAATTTTAAATATCATCAATATCAATGAAATAATCCTGAAAGCACTATTTCTTTATTTTCAGATGAACTCACAGCAGCCCCTGGTTCAAAGAGACATTCCCCTCCTGAGTGTGAATCAGGGAACGACTGTCCTAAATTGATGCAAGTCATCTCTTGCTTAACACTGCAACGGATGTAACGATGCATTAATCGATTCAATTAAAGGACAGGACTCGTTTTGTAATGTCCTGGAATAATGCATTGGCAGTTTTGAGCTTCAAATCAGCTGGGCTTGGTGCAAGACCCCTGTCCTCCCCTCCTGATGAGACCCCGTGATCTGGTCCCCAGTCCCCTCTTAGTTGTTTTGTAGGGCACCCCCTTAAAAGCCTAAGCGAGTCAGGGATCCCAGGGAGAAGTCTCAGAAAAAAAACACCCTGGTCTGCCAGGACCAAGACACATTCTACCTTGGGGCCAGGATGCCGGTAATATCTATCCTCCAGCTGCAGGTTGGCCAAATACAAACACATCCCTTGCTTCAAAGGTATGTTCCATCAAAGCAATATGCACTCTGCTGTGTTTCATGGTCAGTCGCCTCTGATCCAACCCTTGATCAAAGCAGACCACTATCCATAAGCTCAGGATGATTCATCAAGGGGACAGTTTTGCCATCCTTTTCACATTCAGTTCTGTTATCACCCCACCCTGGAATGACAGACGTCCCTCCTAATCAGCCTGATGGATCTAGGCAGCAGTGACTTTTGAACTACCCAGTCACACTCAAACTTCATTCCTGGGACTGATCCCGATCCAGGGAAAGTGGGCTCCCAGATGCAGCTATGGGTCCTTCGGTATATAAGGACCGGCCCAGTCCAGTAAAGTGTGTGTCAGGTTCCCTCACCACTAATGTTCCCTCTAAGCTGCGGAGTCTTGTGAGCAAAAAATTCTACTTGGTGAGCTCCTGGCATTCAAGTTGTGAGCGAGCGATTTGGCTGCTGCAGAAATTAGTTTGCTCTCGAGCCCTCCTTCCTGAGCTGAGACAAAAAGGTGTGAGCCGGAGGCTAAAAAACTGTGAGCTGGCTCACATTAACTCAGCTTAGAGGGAACACTGCTCACCACCTAGATACCCCTTTAAAGGATCCCTCTCCCTTCTCCCTAATATGCTGTCACCTCAGACTTCCACTGCATGGACTTCTCTCCCTCCCTCCGAAGCTTCTCTCACATACTGTGGACCAGGTAGTATTGCCCACCTGAACTTCCTTCCCTCCCTCCTTTCAGTCCATCTCCCGTTCTTACTCATCTATGGTGTCATGACCACGGAGAAGTCTTAGGACAGCGCCGGCTCTTCAGCTTGGAAACGGAGATGAGCACCACATCCCTAGAGTAGGATTCGACTAGCTTTTGAGCAAGGGAAAACCTTTACATTTACTTTTATAGACACAATGCAAATTGTTCCGTCTGGCAACAGCATTTGAGAATCACTTGGCTGAACCCTGAGATTTATTTACAACTCAGGCAGAAAAGGAAAGAGAGGTGAACCAAACTCTGATCAAGAGCAAACTTCAGAATGCTGTCTGGTACAGAAAACAAATTAAACTGGAACCTTATGTATGTATGTATGTATGTATGCATGCATGCATGCATGCATGTGTGTGTATGCATGTATGCATGTATTTCATTTGTATACCACCCTTCTCCCCAATGAGGACCCAAAGCAGCTTACATCATTCTCCTCTCCTTTGTTTTATTCTCACAACAACCCTGTGAGGTGGGTTAGACTGAGAGTGTGTGACTGGCCCAAGGTCACCCAGCCAGCTTCATTTTGCAAAATCCATTTTGCAAAATCAAAATCTCAGAAGCTCATCTGCCGAAGATCTTGTTGGTTTCTAAGATGCCACCAGACTCAAATCAAGTTCTTCTACTGCACTCCAGCATGGCTACCCTCTGAAAAAGGTAAAGTAAAGGTTCCCTTGCTCGAAAGCCAGTCAAGTCCCTCAATTGGCACCTTATTTAGTGCCCCGAGCCCTCAGGGTGACCCAGGCCCCCCAGAGCTCTGTACCCATAATCCTCTCAATGGCCCTGGCAGGGCTGAGAAAGACCTCCACCTGGAAATCATCATAAGGGAGGATGGACAACACAGGGCGAGATGGGTCCCTCATCAGACTCACTCTACAGCAGCATTATATAGTCATTTGTTTTCTTCCTCGGTATTTCATAAAGGATCCCTCTCCCTTCTCCCTAATATGCTGTCACCTCAGACTTCCACTGCATGGACTTCTCTCCCTCCCTCCGAAGCTTCTCTCACATACTGTGGACCAGGTAGTATTGCCCACCTGAACTTCCTTCCCTCCCTCCTTTCAGTCCATCTCCCGTTCTTACTCATCTATGGTGTCATGACCATGGAGAAGTCTTAGGACAGCGCCAGCTCTTCAGCTTGGAAACGGAGATGAGCACCACATCCCTAGAGTTGGATTCGACTAGCTTTTGAGCAAGGGAAAACCTTTACATTTACTTTTATAGACACAATGCAAATTGTTCCGTCTGGCAACAGCATTTGAGAATCACTTGGCTGAACCCTGAGATTTACTTACAACTCAGGCAGAAAAGGAAAGAGAGCTGAACCAAACTCTGATCAAGAGCAAACTTCAGAATGTTGTCTGGTACAGAAAACAAATTAAACTGGAACCTTATGTATGTATGTATGTATGTATGTATGTATTTCATTTGTATACCACCCTTCTCCCCAATGAGGACCCAAAGCAGCTTACATCATTCTCCTCTCCTTTGTTTTATTCTCACAACAACCCTGTGAGTTGGGTTAGACTGAGAGTGTGTGACTGGCCCAAGGTCACCCAGCCAGCTTCCATGACATGAATGGGGATTTGAACCTGGGTTTTCCAGATAATAGTCTGACACCTGAACTACTACACCATGCTGGCTCTTAAACTCAGTCGTTTTCTTTCTTTCAAGTCATTCATACAATCCCAATCATGGTTATCCCAGTGAGATTTCAGTGGGTCTTGTTTACTTTGTTTAGCATTTTAACTACAATGTTCTCTCTGATCTGCATAAAACTAGATATTCACACACCCATACTTGTTTTTTAATGCTTTTAGGATCCATGCATGTCCTAGGAACCAAAATTCTTTCTGTCTACTTTTTTTTTTAATCCAAATCTAGCAGTTCCTCCAAACTTCGTTCTACACGGGATTTATGCCCATCACTTTTATCATTTACCACTATTTCACCTGACTGTATCTTGACAGACCATCACAGTTTCGATACACACTATTTTTGTTGTTGCCTTTGTGGTTCTGCAAAAAACAGTGCTGGGTATCATCATCCAAGGCCTTCTTCTTGCCCACGTTGAGCTGGTGCCGCAGACGTTGAGCTGCCCATATGCATAGTAAAATATTTCAGAAAACTGCTGTTTCAGTAATAAAATGTGTGAAAAGTAAAATCTGTTCTTAATCATCTCTGTATGGATTAAGTCATACCATTTTCTATACTATATTATGATAACACAGGGAAAGATATCTCCACAAACCAGGGGTCTTTTCCTGCAGGAGCGCACAGGAGTGGAGCTCCGGCAGTAAACAGCCCAGGGGGTGGGCACATGCAACAAGCTCCGCCCCCTGCTCCCAGCAGCCCTCAGTCAGAGCAAGAAGCAGCCAGGTAAGTTGCAGAGCCCCCCCGCCCCCCCAGTTCAAAACAGTCCAGTGGCACCTTTAAGACCGAGGCTGATTTTGCACTAGTTCTGCCTCGATGTGCCACCGTTTGCCCCGATATTATTGGTCAATTTCACACACGAAGCTGCGGGGATGCATTTTGACTAGCGGCTTCGCCTGATTTCCCCCGTAGTTTCGTGATCCTGTTTTTGCCAATCATCTGGCCAGTGGGGGGGCCCTGACCAGTAGAAAAAGGAAGGCCTAGGTGACGTTGCCAGCAATGTGACAATGTCATTTCTGGCTTGCATAGGAAGTGATGTCATCACACTGGGGGATGTCCTGGTGACACTCTGGTATCTGGGCAAAAACTCTATCCTAGAATCCATTTTACCATAGAGTTCCCCCCCAAAAAATATATCAGAGCACTGCTGTGACATCACTTCCGATGTACACCAGAAGTGACACAGACATGTTGCCAGTGATGTTGCCTGGGCCCCCCTCCCACTCCTGGTAAGTCCTCCTCCATCCCCCACCGGGGGGGCAGGGACATGAAAGGGGTGACATCACCAGTGTCACTGATATCACTATGTCACTTCTGGGAACAACCACAGAATTTCTGGTGATTATTAGAACTACCATTATCACTTCTGGGTTGTGTCTAGAAGTGATGTACTGGTGCAGAGGCTTATGTTTTCGTTTGCTTCTTTGTTTTAAAATACCCCGCTGTGCAACAGAAACAATAAACAGGAGGCCTTCCCCCATAGTGGAAGGCCTGGCTACACTGGGTAGCAGAGTGGCTTATGGACAACATGGGGTCCCAAGGACTCCTTTGCCCCTCCCATCTCAAAGAGCACAAGATGCATGAATAGACAGGTATGCTTCAGTCCCTCCAGTGGCGCCTTATTTAGTGCCCTGAGCCCTCAGGGTGACCCGGGCCCCCCAGAGCTCTGTACCCATAATCCTCTCAATGGCCCTGGCAGGGCTGAGAAAGACCTCCACCTGGAAATCATCATAAGCAGGGCTCTTTTTGTAGAAAAAGCTCAGAAGGGACTCATTAGCATAATAGGCCACACCCAACAGCAGAAACTCATTAGCATATTGGGCCACACCCCTGACAGCACAGCTCATTAGCACATTAGGCCACACCCCCATGTTACCAGAAGTGTGGTCATCCAGCCACACCCACCTTTTGCTTGTTATTCTGTTTACCTTGTTTGTGGTCCACCAGGGCTTTTTTTGTAGCAGGAACTTCTTTGCATGTTAGGCCACACACCCCTAATGTAGCCAATCCTAATGAGTTTCTGCTGTTGGGTGTGGCCTATTATGCTAATGCATTCCTCCTGGGCGTGGCCAACTTGGGAGCCAGCCGGAACTCCATTCCTGTGCGTTCCTGCCCAAAAATAGCCCTGAATAAGGGAGGATGGACAACACAGGCCGAGATGGGTCCCTCATCAGACTCAGTCTACAGCAGCATTGTACAGTCATTTGTTTTCTTCCTCGGTATTTCACCTCTGAAGGAATGAACCCTGGGCCTCTCTCTGCAGTCCCTTCTAGAAGCGGGGGGTGGGTGGGGAGGAAATCAGTCAATCATCTTTGCATCTTTTGACTTTCCCTTCAGTGCCCAAGACGTAAAAATGGTGCATACTTGGAAAAGGCACCAAAAGATGGACAGACAGATGGGGATCTCCCTTAAGAGCTTTATCAGCCACCTGCCATCCTCTAAGTGGTGCCGGATAATAAATGGGGCTGTTCTGCCAGCAGAAGAGATGCATCTTCTGTGGCTTCGGAGACAACACATTAGGCCATTTCAAGGGAAAGGTGACTAACACTTTTCTGCAGAATCCTGCTGGCTTCAAAACAGAGAAAGAAGGGGGGGGGAACCACACACAAGAGTGAATGTTTTGTAACTTTCAGTTGAAAGCCAAATGTCGAGGGGAGGGGACAGTTTACCAGATTGATGAAACTCGAAACAACTGTTTTCCAACTGTGTCCCGCTGACATAAAAATGGAGTCATCTGAGGCAAATTCTTCCTTCATGAGCCAAAGGAGGAAAAAACGGAAGGCTGG
The DNA here is from genome assembly GCF_001447785.1 of Gekko japonicus. Taxonomy (NCBI): domain Eukaryota; kingdom Metazoa; phylum Chordata; class Lepidosauria; order Squamata; family Gekkonidae; genus Gekko; species Gekko japonicus. The sequence continues at coordinate 410,106 of NW_015173172.1, read as the reverse complement.
ATGCAAAGAAGTGTGAAAATAGCTCTGTGATGTCCTCACGATGCAAACATTTCTCATGTTTCTAGGTTTTCATGTGGAGCTTTATACGTATGTTGCTGTGGTTTAAAGTGCAGGCCTGTAGAGTAAGAAAGAGGGGGGTGGATTGGGTTGCCAGCTCTGGTTTGGGAAATACCTGGATATTGGGGGGGGTAGATCCTGGGGAGGTCGGGGTCTGGAGAGGGGAGGGACCTCAGAAGGGTATAATGCTATACAGTCCACTCTCCAAAGCAGCCCTTTAAAGTTTTTTTGGGCTTTCTGCAAATCCTGTTGAAAGGGACTGAGGTCCCTTTCAACGGGGTTTGCAGGGCCACGAACCACAAACCTGTTTGGTTTGCGAGAGAATCTTCAGTTTGATTCATGGTTTGGTTCGTGTTTCGGCCACAAACCACCACAAACCACCACCACCCCGGGTTTGTGCCCATCCCTACTGGTGATTTCAAGACCTATGGGCACCAGGTCTGATGTTTCCCTGCCCCCAGAGAGCACTACAATAACACTGGTGACTTTGTTTACTAAGATCACTTTCCAAAACACACACATATCATTTCAGAGGGTAGCCATGCTGGTTTGCAGTAGAATAGTTAAGATTTAATAGCACCTTAGAGACCGACATGATTTTGGGGATATAAGCATCTAAAAGTCAAAGCTCCCTTTGGCAGATGCATATCTGATGAAGGGAGCTTTGATTCCCAACAACCTCTACCCTGAAACTCTTGTTGGTATCTACGGTGCTACTGGACGAGAATCTAATAGAAACAGGGGTCGTTTCGTAGAAAAAGAGCTAGGGGAACTCATTAGCATAACTCATTAGCCCCCTGACATCACCGGAAGTGTGTCACAAGGTCACACCCCCTGACATCACCGGAAGTGTGTCATAAGGCCAAACACACCGCCCCCAACGGTCACGGCTGCCGGCGCCGGCCTTGCAGCTCCACTGCTGAGCCCCATGAGGGGCCCGGCGGTGGACCTGCAAGGCCGGCGGGAGTGCAAGGAAGCCCCGCAAAGGCCCTCCCTGGCCCCAGGCAGGCAGGGGTGGGGAGAGGCAGGGAGGAAGCAACTTACCCTCCCTCTTCTCCTGCCTCCTCCTGGCTGAATGAGGGCCGGAAGCGGGGCGGCCGGAAGCAGGGGGCGGGGCTTCGTCATGTGCCCCGCCCCCGTACCTCACCTGGGGGAACTGTGATCCCTCGTGATCCCCCCCGAAATGACCTCTGAATAGAAATATAAGTTTACCTTTACCTTACAGTGGAGGACTCTCCCTATAATATCTCCGGACCAAGACAGGAAAACAGAGCTCAAATTCCAGAGAGGCAAAATTTAATTTATTTTGCCAGCAGTCCAAAGCAAACTAAAGTGATAAATAACTAGGGGCCAGGGTGTCAGTAGAAACAGCCCCATTCATACACACAGTTTTGGCTATTGAACTGTAATCTACCTTGGCCAATCAATTTTATGCAACTTAAAATAAATGGAAGACCTTTTCTCGAGCTCCCCTCCCCCCTGCATCTATTAATTCAAGTTAGCACAAAAGGCAAAAGATTCATAGGATTACAGAAAAGCTGGTTTCTAAACAGCCACAACGGCACTTAAGATAAAGCACTGTCGGGTCTGATTTGCAACAACAAGTGCATTTGCCGAAAATAATGCAGACAAAAAGATTCCATATATTACACAGTTGAGTACATTCTAGTGCATGGTTCGTTTGGAGAAGCTTCCCCATGTTCAGCTGCTCAAACAAAACTTAGGTGTCATCTTATTCATTTATTTATTATTTCGATTTATACCCCGCCCTCCCCGCAAGCGGGCTCAGGGCGGCTTACAGCGTTGGTACCCTGTACCATCTTGAATATATAATGACGGCTTGGAAAGTTCATGTGGAAAGCCACTCACCAACCCATGTCTCCCAAACTTAATGAAATACTAGCAAAAAGGGGGGGGGGACACACTTGTTATGTTAAGGGGAATTGTGAGCTGAGAACCAGATCCTGAGTATAAACAATCAGCAGTGATTGTTTTTCATTGTCTGACAAAGAACAGGAAAGCTCACACCTTGAATAAAACTTTGTTGGTCTTAAAGGTACCACTGGACTCCAACTTTGTTCTGTTGCTTCAGACCAACAAGGCTGCCCACCTTGATCAATCAGGGGTGACAATCACTCTAACTTTCTCCTTGTAAGCTTCCAGAAGATTTAGTGGACCATTAGTTGTAAACAGAGTAACAAACTACGGCCCCGGTCACACGGAGAATTTGTCGCGTGAAAGGCACGCATGCTGGGTGAATTTTTGGGGTCCGATCACACTGCAACATCTGAGGAGCGTAGCGCACCCGTGGCCAACCCGTGGCGTGCCGCCGGAGATGCACAGTTAAAAAGTACCTGCAAAGATCTACTAGCAAATGGTTTGCCACGGGCTGCAGATGGACTCGTTTGGTGTGATTGCGCCGGCGCGCGCCTATTCCCTCCGGCCATCCTCTTTGCAGCGCGCACTGAAGGACAAAACCCTGGTGCGCCGCCATCACATCTGATCGCATAATGGCAGATCAGGATGCGATGGCGCAAATAGCAACGCCTCCCCCCCCCGCACGCATTTTCCAGCACATGTGGCCAGGGCCTACATTGGGTGTATGGTAAAAGTGAGACAAAACTACTGTTTTTCAGGCCAAAATAAATCCCTTAAATGATTCAGCGATTCCTGTGCTTTTTTTTGGGGGGGGTTGTTTTTTATTTATACCGTGCCTCCTCCCAGCTCTTTCAGTAATCCTAAATACAGTTACATCCTTCCAAGCCCATTGATTATAGTGGAGTTAGACGTCTGATTGGAATTGTTCCGTATGTCAAAGTGGCATCATTTGTGACGGTCACTTCACTAAACTGTCTGGCTACATAGTGAGGTGAAACCACCCCATTTATGTAATTCCTGATTGGCTGATAATTAAATCTTTATACCGACGCTAATAAGGGGAATTGATTGCATGCAAATAGCTACAAGAAGAGAAAAAGAAGAGCGCCAACCTTTTTTTTTTTTGAAATTAATGCATCCCAAGTGGTATATATTCTTGAATTTTTGCTAGGGGAAGATATATGTATCTGCTGCCCAAATTGAAACAGTGTATCAACAGTGCAATCCCAAACAGAGTTAATGAAATCAATGGACCTAGAAGAGCTTAAATACCATGCAAAGAACATGTTTGCATTACTATGATCGAGTGAACATGAACCTGAAGAACTGTGGGTTGAAACCAGAAATACTATGGAGGAAGAAAGCACAATTACTATTCCTGTAGCCAAAATAAATGAAAAGCCTTGACGGATGACTGATGAAAAATCTTAAAATTGCTAAAGATAGACAAGAAACAAAAGCAAGAAGTAACAGAAATAGAATCAGAAATCTAAATGCAGTGTTCCAGCAACTGACACACAGAGACACAGAGATCTATTAAGGCCCTGGTCACACGGAGCATTAGCCACGCTAGAGAGACGGAAGATAGGCGGATTTTCCGGGTGCGATCTCACTGCCACATCTGGGGAGGGTAGAGCTCCCGTGGCTCAACCAGGGCTTCCCGCCGAAGATGCGCAGCAAAAAACTAGTATCTCAGAGGTACTAGTTTCTGGAAACCATGAGGCAAGGGCGGGCGTTTGATCGCGTTTCCGATGGCATCCGGTGCCCGCCCATGCCTCATTGTGAAAAGGTTTTTTTTTTCTCCTCGAAGTCTCCAGGGATGCGCACAAGCACCCAACGAGGCATGCACATACTTCAGGTTAAAAAAACCAAAACACAACCCCGTTTGCTTTGCCGCGCCGCTTCTTTGGTGCATCGTGTGATCGGCACCTCCCCCCTAACCACGGGACGAACATCCGAGGGAAAACCATAGAGTTTTCTCTCGGATGACCGTGGCCCCACCCCCAGCGTGCCCGGCGTGGTCGCGTCACTTCCGGGTGATGTGCATGTCACATACTTTGGGGGTGGGGTTCCCCCCGGGGCCCGATCCGCCGCCGGCGGGGAACAGGCCTCTGGGGCGGGGTTTTCCCCGCCCCCCGGGCTGGACTTGGCAAGCCTACCATCAATTCTGCGGAGGTAGGGGGTGGAGCCAGCATGCCTATACCTGCTCTCTACACACTCAGTGAATGTGTGGGGCTGTCATCTGTAGGGTACTAGTGAAGCTGAATGAGATCCGGAGACATCTCTCACCCAGCACCTATCCTATGCCTGTTACTAATGCGGCATTAAGCTCATGCACATATACACTGCAAATGCATGCAGAGACTGCCGCTTTCCATTTTTTTGCTTAAGAAAGAAAGGCATTTGGCACTTTAATTAACTCAACCGTCGACCCCGCACAGCATAATGATCAGCCGCACTGGAATCTATGCCGCACACGCTCCGAACTCTCTGCTGAATTGTGGCCTAAATCTGCACTAATGAGTTTCACTGCAGCAGCCGTGGACGCGGTCCCAGACATCCTTCTTTGCGACAGAGCACCCTCAATGACTGCCCTTTGCTCTTTTTGAGATAGTTAAAATCCAAACTGCTGCAAGACCTATAATTTGTTAATTTCGCCCAAGAATTCAATTGCCTCCTTCTCCTGGGCCTTTGAAAATGCCAAACAGAATGGAGCCTAAGTGGATTCTTTGTAAAAGGATGAGATTCTAGAGGCACCCTGACATAAAACGCAGGGGGAGTGGTGTGTGATTGGGTAACCTCTTTTATGCCTACAAACGAGGAAAGTCCTTTTTAAAAAAGAAGAAGAATGCTAAATAGCTTCTTTAAAGACACTGTTATTGTAGCAGAGGTAGCGGCAAAAAGCAGCTAAATGTTCAGAATTGGGGCAGGTTGTCCTAGCTGAGGATCTGTGCTCACTAATTGGGATTCCACTCTATAAATGTAAGCCCTTCTTTTATAAAATGGTGTTCAACACTTGACCTGGAGGGAGTTTGCTTTGTTTTTGTTTTCATTTAGAAAGGGCTGAAATTGAGAAAAGGCCATTTCATGGCAACCAATACTGGGGTTTGTCCTTACGATACACATGAAGTCCTGGTGCCAGTTTGGTGTAGTGGTTAAGTGCGCGGACTCTAACCTGGGAGAACCGGGTTGGATTCCCCACTCCTCCACTTGCACCTGGCAGGATGACCTTGGGCAAGCAATAGTTCTGGCCAGAGCTGTTCTCTCAAGGACAGTTCTGGAAAGAGCTCTCTCAGCCCCACCTATCTCACAGGGTGTCTGTTGTGGGGAGGGGAAGGAGTTTGTAAGCCGCTCTGAGACTCCCTTGGGTACATAAGAACATAAGAGAAGCTAATGTTGGATCAGGCCAATGGCCCATCCAATCCAACACTCTGTCACACTGTGGCCAAAAATACCAGACGCCATCAGGAGGTCCAGCAGTAGGGCCAGGACACTAGAAGCCCTCCTATAGAGCATCACTTGCCCCAGAGTCCCTATTTATATGTTGTGGCTAATAGCCACCGATTGACCTCTGCTCCATATGCTTATCTAATTTCCTCTTGAAGCTGTCCATGCTTGTAGCCTCTGCTCCATATGCCGTTCTCTCAGAGCTCTCTCAGCCCCACCTACCTCCCAGGGTGTCTGTTCTGGGGAGGGGAGGGGAAAGGAGATTGTGAGCCTCTCTGAGACTCCCTCAGGTAGTGAAGGGCAGGGTATAAATCCAATCTTTCTCTTCTTCTTCTCTTCTGGTGTGTGAGGTCTACACCTGATATTCCCTTTACATTCCCAGCTCAACTGTGATCTGTGGCTTGGGTGTTGGTGGGGAGGAAAAATTGCTGGGCCAGGACATGCTAAGTTGTCGCAACAGTTTGGCAAAAGGGGCATTCATGGGCCACTCTCCGCTACTGGTGATGGGTGTCAGACGGGACAAATGGGAACAGCACCTCCCAGTAGTATATCAGGTAGTAAAGGTAAAGGCAAAAGTCATGGCGTTTAGTCATGCCGGCCACATGACCATGGAAACATCTTCGGACAGCGCTGGCTCTTCAGTTTGGAAATGGAGATGAGCAACACCCCCTGGAGTTGGTTTCAACTGGCTTTCGAGGGAGGGAAACCTTTACCTTTACTGAACTTTGTGAAGCATGTATTACAGTCTGTCTGATCCAGTATAAAGCAGTGTTATGTGTCTGTGCGTTCAACCACTGACACTCCTTCCCCCAAATCTCTCTAAAACATCATAGAACTGTCCAGTCTTAGCACATGGTCTTTGGGGGGGGGGGAA
>NW_015173172.1:400268-403750 GCF_001447785.1 Gekko japonicus | reverse complement strand
GTCTCAGAGCGGCTTACAAACTCCTTTCCCTTCCCCTCCCCACAACAGACACCCTGTGAGGTGGGTGGGGCTGAGAGAACTCTGAAACAAACTGCTCTTTTTCAAGGACAGCTGTGCCAGAGCTTGTGACTGACCCAAGGTCACATCAGCAGGTGCAAGTGGAGGAGTGGGGAATCAAACCCGGTTCTCCCAGATTAGAGTCCGCGCACTTAACCACTACACCAAACTGGCTCATGTCATTGAGCCATGTCATTGCATGAGAACATGTCATTGCAGAGGCCAACAGATGATTCTCCTCACACCTAGCTGGCTTCTTCATACGAGTTATCAGGTTCAACACAGAGTCTTGTAAGGGAAAACTGAACAACCAGAACAGGACCGCTTTCTAACTCGAGTTTCATCCCCTACGCTTTGACCCAGTAAATGTGTAGATTTGCTTTGACTGCTGCAATAATCCAAAACTTCTGTTCCTTTCCCCTCGAGCTCTGCCAACATATGGCCAAAATTACACAGTTTCCCAGTGAGTATGCTTAAATAGAATGCCATGTGGGAAGGGAACCCTCTTGGTAAATGCTCCATGATTATGGAACCTTATCCTTTGGAGACTCTCTGAGCATCTTCTGAAGCAATGTGATGCCTGGCTCACAGTTTATCACTAAACAGCTTCAGCATCTCTGTATGAAAAGACTGAGCACCACAGATCACTACTGTAAGGGCAGAGGGAAGCCTAACGTCATCTCAAAAATCTTGCATTTCAGAATGGTTCTAAATATATTCGAATATTATGAAGCTCACCCTGAGAAACAGATGGCCCTAGTATTTTTGGACGCCGAAAAAGCCTTTGATAATGTTAGCTGGCAATTTCTAATTGAACAGATGAAGGAAATGAAATTTAGGCCTGATTTTATAGGAGCAGTTGAAGCCATCTATACTAAACATTTGGCAGGGCTCATTGGCATATTGGGCCACACCCCTGACAGCACAGCTCATTGGCATATTAGGCCGCACCCCCATGTTACCAGAAGTGTGGTCATCCAGCCACACCCACCTTTTGACCCCGGCATGCACGTCAGCCGGATGTGACGTGATGACGCCGGACACCCTGGGGGTGGGGCCACAGCCATCTGAGGGGAAAACTCTATGTTTTCCCCTCAAATCGCTGTGGCCACACCCCCAGCGTGCCTGGCATCATCACGTCACATCCAGCTGATGTGCATGCTGTGTGCAAGGACTTTGCACGTGCGCGTGCACTCGGGACGCCGTCCGGGAGCCCCCTGCCGTGAGGAGAAATGGACTTGGCAACCCTAGCTGTAAATGATGATTGGGCAGATACTATTTGGATTGAGAAAGGGACAAGACAAGGATGCCCTTTGTCGCCAGTTCTATTTATTTTAACTTTGGAAGTTTTGACAAGAACTGTTAGGAAAGATGCTGCAATCAAAGGAGCCTCACTTAAGGGTCACACCCCCAAAATCTCCAGGAATCTCCCTTTGGATTGAGAGAGAGACAAGACAAGGATGCCCTTTGTCGCCAGTTCTATTTATTTTAACTTTGGAAGTTTTGACAAGAACTGTTAGGAAAGATGCTGCAATCAAAGGAGCCTCACTTAAGGGTCACACCCCCAAAATCTCCAGGAATCTCCCAAGCCAGAGCTAGCAATCCTACAAATGAAGGGAATGCCAGAGGGAGAGAGCCAAAAGGAAAACCTGGAGAAACGACAGAGGTAAAGGAACCTGAAAGGCATTCATTGATTTTAAATAGCAACCTCATTTTTTGGCTGAAGCTTATTACCATTATTATTTTGGATGAAAGCTTATTACCATTCAGTACAACTGTAATCAGTCAATCCTAAAAGAAATCAACCCTGACTGTTCCCTGGAAGGCCAGATAATGAAACTGAAGCTCCAATACTTTGGCCACCAAATGAGAAGGGAGCACTCACTGGAGAAGACCCTGATGCTGGGAAAGATTGAAGGTCAAAGAAGACGGGGACGGCAAAGGATGAGATGGTTGGACAGTGTCATCGATGCAACGAACATGAAATTGAGTAAACTTCAGAGGACGGCGGAAGACAGGAGGGCCTGGCGGGAGATGATCCATGGGGTCGCGAAGAGTCGGACTCGACTGTGCGACTGGACGACGACGACAACGGTACCAAAGGGAAAACAGACAAGCATATATTTTGCCTATCAGGTTTTTTTTTTTTAATTATCTTTTGTGCAAAAAAAGAAAGAAAAAAAGATGGGTTATTTCACTTTAAATGTGTTACTGCCACCCCGATCATATTGGCTGAATCAATAGGAGCCGGAATGAATAAGGCATGCATTTAGGACTTCAGTCCACCACCATGTATGGCGAGACGCATTTTATGCATCAGGTATTGCAATTTGCCCGCCACCTTTACTATAACTAGCATCAATTGGGGGAGAACCCTTAATTTTAGGTACAAAATTGCCCTGATTCATTTGCTTTTCCAGTCTGCTCCCTCCCCACATCTAAAATTCAGTTCAAGCCTCAACATTTTAGCTCACTAAGTTTCCCAAGTAACGTTATTGGGGATTCCTTCACACATTAGCAATTACTTGCTCGTGATTTTATCCCCGTTCTGTATCTTAATGGGAAGACAACTTTTTTTTTTTTTGGTCTTTCCAGCAAGGGAAAATAAATCAGACGCATGAGCTGGAAGGTAAGATTTCCATGCAGCTTAACCTTGGCAGAAACCAGTCCTTCCTGCCCTACCCCACCCCCCTCTGTTACATCTTTCAAATCTGCAACAGAAGATTCACCTCCTAAGGAAACATGGGCATGACACTTTTGAGCAATGGATACCCACCAAGGCCTCAAGGTCTAGATTTCCCCCTCTGCCTGAAGGATAACTATTCTGCAGTGCATTGCCCGGATAGCTTTACAACTGAAGGATGATACTTATTGAGAGCAAGCCGCCCTTGAGGGTAGAAGACAAGGACAGTCTTTAATTTAATAGGAACCGTTCGCCTTCTGCCTGGGTTTCCCTATGGTGAGCTGCTTCTATATATGGCAAACACAGCACCATGTTCGCAAACAAGTGAATTAACCTTGCTTTGGCTATAAGGATGCCATCCTCCAGGTGGGGCCAGGAGATCCCCAGCTTTTGCAACTAATCTCCAGACAGCAGAGATCAGTTGCCCTGGAGGAAATGGCTGCTTTGGAGGGTAGACTCTACGGCATTGTGCCCTGCTGAGGTCCCTTCTGCCCCCAAACCCCACCCTCTCCAGGCTCCGCCCCCAAAATCTCCAGGTATTTCCCGACCCAGAGCTGGCAACCCTATTTTGCTGAAATATCAGTTGGTCTGTGATCAGATCTGTGCTGGCTGGATAAGAAGAAAAGTAAAGCAAATGACCAGATATAGGGATCCCAAGTCCCCCCGAGGGGCGGGGAAACCCCTGCCCTAGAGGCCCGTTCCCCGGCGCCGCCGGATCGGGCCCCGGGGGGAACTCCACCCC
>NW_015173172.1:375670-399963 GCF_001447785.1 Gekko japonicus | reverse complement strand
GGGCCTCGGGGGGAACTCCTCCCCGACGTGCGTGTCACCTGGAAGTGACGCGACCACGCCGGGCATGCTGGGGGCGGGGCCACGGCCATACGAGGGGAAACTCTATGGTTTTCCCTTGTATGGCCGTGGCCCCGCCCCCAGCGTGCCTGGCGTCCTCCCAACAACAGACAGCCACATATCCACAGCAGACAGCCACATATCCACAACAGCTATCAGCAACAGACAGCCACATATCCACAAAGTGCCATTCTGACAAGCCATGAGGCAAACCTCCCTCAGTATTTCCCTCCAAGAGCTATAACTACAGTCAAAAATAATATTATCTGCACTATAGGGAGAAACATGGGACTGTGATTGACCAGAAGTGAATCCCGTGAGTGGGCCACATTTCTAAGAGACGTCCCATCCTGCACTTTGTGAAGAAGTTGAGAGTGTCCAGCGCTGTCCAGAATTACTGACATGAGACCATCACGACTGATTTGACAAGCCATTGAAAATCTATCAGCCGGTAATGATGCTGGGTAACTGCTACCGAGGGATGTGCCTGAACCCATGATGGACACGGAAAAGACCGGCAAGCGATCCATTTCCTCTAATTAACATTTGCACTCTTCTCTCTTGGCAGTGGTTGCTGCCATGGAGGGATGTTTACATAGGATCAAACTGACAAAAGAGCAAGAGGAGAAATAATTGTTGGTAGGACCCCTGGGGGTGTCCACAGCAACTTCCCATCCACCGAAGCTCAGTGGAAAAGACATCCTTAAAAGATATAGAGGACCAAAGGAAATATTATTTTCTTTTCCCTTTTTTTTGTCACCTGAGTGTGGTGTAGTGTTGCCAGCTCTGGGTTGGGAAATACCTGGAGACTTTGGGGGTAGATCCAGGAGAGGGAGGGGTTTGGGGAGGGGAGGGGCCTCAGCCTGGTAAAATGCTATGGAGTCCATCCTTCAAAGCAGCCATTTTCTCCAGGGGAGCTGATTTCTGTCAGCTGGAGATCAGTTATAAAAGCAGGAGATCTCCAGGCCCCACCTAGAGGAGGGCAACCTAAATGAGGTGCATGTGATATGTAAACTTACAGGACGGAAGGAACATCCCAGCAGGGAACAGATAGAGTCAGAATGTGGAGCAAGAGTATGAAAGTCAAACTTTGGCAACCAAAAAGGCAGAGACCTGACTAGCTGAGAATGTTCACGGCTATCTGACCTCAAAGACGAAAAAAGTCGCTTATAGTACCTGATTTTTTAAACTCATGTTTTGCTTCGTTGTTATTTATTAGACTCGGCTGAGGAACTCCCTGATCAGCCCTCTTTTACACAAGCCTGAAGGCCACTCTGACAAGCAGTTAGTCGTGCATCTTCTACCTGACCTGAACCCTCATATAGGGTTGCCAAGTGGCACTTACCTTGCCGGCGGGGGACTCAAGCAACTGTCCATAGAGTTTTCCCTTGTATGGCCGTAGCCCCGCCCCCAGCGTGCCCGGCGTCATAACGTCACTTCCCTGTGACGTGCACGCTGGGGCAGGGTTCCCCCTGGGGCCCGATTCCCCGGCATCGGGGAACGGGCCTCTGGGGCGGGGGTTTTTCCACCCCCCGGGGGGACTTGGCAGCCCTACCCTCATATGACTAATCAAGGAGCTTGCTGCCTCCTAGCTGTCACGAGCCTCTTTGGAGAACTCCCTTGTCCCTCCTTCTTCTAAAGGTCATGATTGTCCATTTGTGCTTTTTTGGTGCTGTGCGATCTGCTTATGCACAGTGTAACAGATGGCTAATAAAGCTTTTTTTGATTTGATCTGAGGTCGCTTACAGGAAGCCAGTTTCAGAGGGCGGCCATTTTGGACTGCAGTAGAGCAGCCAGCTTGGAGCCCAGTAATGCTTTAGAGACCAACAAGGAAGGTCGCTCAGAAGCTGTGACTCTCTAATACAGCAGTTGGATTGAGAGGAGAAAAAATCTGTTTCTTCTCAAAGCATTGTGGGACAGAGGCCCTAAACCCCTCCTCTTGTTTCATTCTTTAAAAGGGAGGTTTCCACACATTTATCCCGCCTTTGCTTGCTATCGTTCGGGTCCCTCAGTGGCAATGAAGGTCGCTCGGAAGCTGTGACTCTAATACAGCAGTTGGATTTAGAGGAGAAACAATCTGTCTCTTCTCAAAGCATTGTGGGACAGAGGCACTAAACCCCTCCTCTTGTTTCATTCTTTAAAAGGGAGGTTTCCACACATTTATCCCGCCTTTGCTTACTATCGTTCGGGTCCCTCAGTGGCCTACAGTACTAAATACATCCTAAGGGCCAAGAACTTCAGCAATAACCTCCTGATACTCCTTTACTCAAGAGCTCTTTTCAGACACAGCCGCACATACCGTGGCCCACTAACAGGAGTCTGCTATACCCATGATGCTCCCAGTATGCACGGTTGCTATTTTGTGTGAAATGGACAATGCATGCATTTCCTATGCAAGTACATCTTTTGTAAAGAAGAAGAAACAGAAGAAGAAGAAGAAGAAGAAGAAACAGAAACAGAAGAAGAAGAAGAAGAAGAAGAAGAAGAAGAAGAAGAAGAAGAAGGGGAGATTGGATTTATACCCCGCCCTCCACTCGGAGTCTCAGAGCAGCTTACAAACTCCTTTCCCTTCCCCTCCCCACAACAGACACCCTTCCCCTCCCCACAACAGACAGGGGCTGAGAGAGTTCTCTGGAGCACTGCCCTTGAGAGAACAGCTCTGAAAGAACCCAGGGTATGTACTGAAGCTGCACACATATGAAAATATCTGTGAGTTGCCCGTTTCATACAAATTGGAGACCCCATGCACTGTGGGTAGCACACTTTCTCATTGGTGAGCTCACAATATGTGTGGCTGTAACATCTGAAAAGGGCTAAGGAGAGGCTTCATCGGACAATTGAGCACACAAGAACACATATGCCACATATTTTTATTTTTTATTTATTTTAGCATTTATATCCCGCCCTCCCCACAAGCGGGCCCAAGGCGGCTTACAAAGAGCAACAATATGCCATATACTATGGAGGAGAATAGGGTAGCACAATATCATCGCCCTAGTGACGACACGCCTCTGTATGTTGGAATGTAATAAATGCCATAATTTCTAAGACAAGCATCAATTTCATCTGACTAGTTTACTATGAAATTGATTGAATATCAGATACATAGATGATTGACCTAGTGATGACACACCTCTTTATGTTGGAATGTAATAAATCTATGAAATTGATTGAATATCAGATACATTTTTTTCCTCGGAACAGCAGCAGCCTGGCCAGGGATCTCCAAGAAAATATTTCTCCTCCCCATTCTGTCCTGCAAAGAACATCTGTGTTCAAATAATATTTTATGACCCTCAGGGATAAACTGTTTGCGGTATCGATCCAGCATTAAAGTGGAAATTTATGCGCCCTGCTTCCATATTGGACTACGGCAATGGTTTCTTTTATTGACTTTCTGACGTCTCTTTGCATATGTTTTACAATTTATGGGGAACAGGGACGCCAAGGTCGCCCCAAACAACAGTCATTTCCAGCCACATTCCTCTCCCTTTAGGGTGACAGCCATTGCCTGCCGACACCATTGTCGCAGAAGTTCTTATAGATCAGGTTGCTCATTGTGTAAGCTCTGCTTTTCATCAAATGGGAGATGTTACACTAGTCTCTGAAGATGTTGGCTGACCCATTCTGCAACCCTTTCTGGGATACATCAATATAGAGAAAGAGCTCCCAGATATGAGCATAGGTTTTCAGCTCCCATTTTAAACCGCTGCATTAGGGCACTAGGGCAAAGTCCATGTGCTACAGAATTCAGCCTCTAACAGTGGCTAGGCGGGTTCTCTGGGAAGTACAGTAGCCGGATACTTCTTTGGGAAGTACGGTAGCGTGTCCCTAGCATCTGGCATTTGGAGATCACATTGCCTCTGAACACAGAGGTTCCCTTTAGCTATCAAGGTTAATAGATGCTGATAGACCCATCCTCCATCTAACTGTCTAATCCCCCTTTAAAGGTAAAGGTTCCCTTACTTGAAAGCCAGTCGAATCCGACTCTAGGGTTGCGGTGCTCATCTCCGTTTCAAAGCCAAAGAGCCAGCGCTGTCCGAAGACATCTCCGTGGTCATGTAGCCGACATGACTAAACACCAAGGCGCACGGAACACTGTTACCTTCCCACCGAAGTGGGAATCTACTTGCAATTTCTTGCTTTCGAACTGCTAGGTTGGCAGGAGCTGGAACTAGAGACGGGAGCTCACTCCGTCATGCAGCACACTCGGGTCTCGAACTGCTGAACTACCAACCTTCCACAGCCTGCAGTTCAGCGTCTTAGCCACTTGAGCCTCTGCAGCTTTAAAGCCATCTAATTCAGGGGCCATCACCACATCTCTTGGGGTTGAACCTCTTAAATTAATTATCCGTTGTGTGAAATTACGTGCTGGTATTTTGTCTGACCGGAACCTAGTGCTAATCAATCTCATGGGTTGACCCAAATGTTCCGGAAGAGGTAAAAAAATTAATCTCTGTCTATTCTTTCTATGCCATAATACTTATCATGCCCTCCCTTCCTTAGCCGTTCCCCCCACAACTGAAGAGTTACACAATCACTATCACTCATTTTATGTTTCCTAGTGCTAGGATATCTATTTTCAGATAACTGTACACAGCAGTCCAATTGGTACCATGCCACAGATAGAACAGTTCTGGTTTGGGATGTTTTGAAACTTTTATTTAATCCGTCCTTGGGAGATCCCCTAACAATGGCGTGGCTTAATTTCCTTCAGTTTGGTCTCCTGTCCCTCTTCCAGACGAGAGCAGTGACTGCAAAACTCATGATTACAGAAAGACGGGAGGAAAGTATCTAATGACAAGTTGATCAAAAGCCACCTCCCATCTGTCTTTAATATTTAAATCAGAGTAGGAAGTACTCTAAAGTATCTTTGAGGTTATCATGTTCAGATATTAATAAGACTAGGATTGTGATAGCAAGTCATTATAATATAAATCAGATCATAGGAATGACAGCTGTTAAGGAACACCACTTCCATGGAAACAAAGAGATTATAATGACAACGACAACGAAGAAGAGGAGAAGGAGGAGGAGTTGGTTTTATACCCCAACTCTCACTCGGAGTCTTAGAGTGGTTTACAATCCCTGTCCCTTCCCCTCCCCACAACAGACACCTTGTGAGGTAGGTAGGGCTGAGAGAGCTCTGAGAGAACATAAGAACATAAGAGACGCCAATGTTGGATCAGGCCAAAGGCCCATCCAGTCCAACACTCTGTGTCACACAGTGGCCAGAAATACCAGTGCCATCAGGAGGTCCACCAGTGGGGACAGGACATTAGAAGCCCTTTGACATTAGAAGAACTGTGACTGGGCCAAGGTCACCCACCGAGTAGAGGAGAATCAAACCTAGTTCTCCATCTTAGAGTCCGCTGCTCTTAACCGTTACACTAAATTGTCTTTTAATAAGATCAGTTCCCGAATGACCATCTGTGTGCAAAGGCATCAGGGAACTAGGGTTGCCAGTTCCAGGTTGTGAAATCCTTGGAGAATTGGGGAGGCAGAGCCATAGAATCCACCTTCCAAAGTGGCCATATTGTCCAAGGGAATGAATACCTGTCACCTGGAGATTAGTTGTAATCAAGACTTTTTTCTAGAAAAAGCCCAGCAGGAACTCATTAGCATAATAGGCTACAGCCAACAGCAGAAACTCATTAGCATATTAGGTCATACCCCATGCCTTCCCTTGGCAAGCCGGCCCTTGGACAGGCTGGGGAAGGCATAGGAAGGCATTTAAATGACTCCCCGGTCCTTCCAGAGCCCCCCTGGCCCACCCACCTCAGAGTCGCTGAGGGGGTCGCTCTCCAGGCCTTCCCTCTGTAGCCAGGTGCGCAGAGGTTTTGGCTGTAGTGGGTGTGGCCAACTCAGAAGCCAGCCGGAACTCCGTTCCTGTGCGTTCCTGCCCAAGAATAGCCCTGGTTGTAATCCCAGAAGATCTCCAGCCACAGCCTGGAGGTTCAAGTCCCAAATGGACCACAGTGACTAACCAAAAATTGCACCCCACCAATGCTTACTTGTGAAAAAAACCTGATTCTATTCCGGTTAGAGCCCACAAACTTGCTTCTTCTTTTGTTCCTTTATTTTGCGTCATGCAGTGCTGCTGCTGCTGCTTCCAGACAATTGTCACGCAACAACGGATTTTCTAGGTACACATTCTGTTTCCCCCAGTGCTTCGTCAGGTCGCTTTTTTTATACATGGAGCTGTTTTACAAATAAATTGCAATGTAGTTACAACTCTTATTCATTCTTTCTTTTTACAGGGTTGAGTGATCAAGGACATGCTTACCCGATGCTCTAAGCCTCCTACTCAGACGCATGACACAAAATAAAGGAACGAAAGAAGAAGCAAGTTTGTGGACTGTAATTGGAATAGAATCATTTTCCCCCCCACAGCGAACGCTGGTGGGGCACAACCTGGAGGTTGGCAACACTACAGGAAACTCGAGCGCTGGAAGATACGTAGGAAAGAGGCCCTCTTTTGCCACTATTATTCGACTGGCTTTTGAGCAAGGGAAACCTTTACCTTTTACAAATAAATTGCAATGTAGTTATTCATTCTTTCTTTTTACAGTGTTGAATGATCAAGGACATGCTTACCCGATGCTCTAAGCCTCCTACTCAGACGCATGACACAAAATAAAGGAACGAAAGAAGAAGCAAGTTTGTGGACTGTAATTGGAATAGAATCATTTTTCCCCCCACAGCGAACACTGGTGGGGCACAACCTGGAGGTTGGCTACACTACAGGAAACTCGAGCACTGGAAGATACATAGGAAAGAGGCCCTCTTTTGCCACTATTATGTTACCCCAGGAAAGGCATCAGCAGGCACCATGGTGCCCACGAGCACTGTGTTGGGGACCCCTGGTACATACAGTCCATGCTATTCAGAAGGGATTGCCACTGTCTCTAGCAATACAGAAAGGCAATCTCTCTTCGAAGACCGGTTGAATACCGTTTTGCCAGTGATACAATTCTCCGTCAAGGGTGATTCTGAGCAGCCAGGATTAGCGAGTTGCTGTATGCAGAGATCGTTAAAAATTTCCCTTCAGGGACGTCCCATCCCATTGTCCGGCATGCACAGTTAGCCGGTTACTGTTTTCACAGCCCTTCATTCATTATGCCATCATCGTTACCAGCATTCTATCTACGCCCCCCTCATTAGTCCCACAAATTGACCATCTTCGGAGCGGGGACTATTGGGGGTGCAAGACGTGCCTGGCAGAGATCAATGCCATGTGGACGTATATTGTTGCTGCTATATTTATTGTTATTACCGTGGTTTGTCGCTAATAATTTTAGAATCCCATCTTGAACTTTTATAGTTAATTAATTCTGGAGCACCGTAAAGTAAATTTTAGTGAATTGTATTTATTTATTGTATTCTGTACTATCCTGTTCTGTTTTAATGTTTTAACTTGGGCATCCGTGCCCCTTGTGAGCCACCCTGAGCCTTCGGGGAGGGCGGGGTATAAATTTAAAGATAAATAAATAGAAATAAATACAATAAAAAAATAAAGAGCCTGCCATGAATCTTTGGTATGAACAAGCAAGCAACCTTTTTCAGGTAAAAATGCCTGGCCATATACAGACCAATGCTGTAAAATAGCCAAGGTCTCGTCCCCCTGGACAGTGCATGAGATGGCCACCCTGCATCTCCTTAGCTGTGCCACTTCAGAGCACACTTGAGGGGGGGGGGACTCAACATCCTCAGAGCACAGACAACCAGCATGTCAGAGAGAATAATAATAATCAGAGGTCATTTCGGGGGGGATCGCAGGGGATCGCAGTTCCCCCGGGTGAGGTACGGTGGGCGGGGCACATGACAAAGCCTCGCCCCCTGCTTCCGGCCACCCCCTGCTTCCGGCCCTCATTCAGCCAGGAGGAGGCAGGAGAAGAGGGAGGGTAAGTTGCTTCCTCCCTGCTTCTCCCCACCCCTGCCTGCCTG
The DNA here is from genome assembly GCF_001447785.1 of Gekko japonicus. Classification (NCBI taxonomy): domain Eukaryota; kingdom Metazoa; phylum Chordata; class Lepidosauria; order Squamata; family Gekkonidae; genus Gekko; species Gekko japonicus. The sequence goes on along the minus strand of NW_015173172.1, from coordinate 391,959 downwards.
GGGCCAGGGAGGGCCTTCGCGGGGCTTCCTTGCACTCCCGCCGACCTTGCAGGTCCACCTCCGTGCCCCTCATGGGGCTCAGCAGTGGAGTTTTTTAATCTGTTTGTCCTTGTTTTAATTGTCCTATATCTTCTACCCGAAGGCAGCTGTTCAAACAGGGAGTGTTCAGGGCGTGACAAATCCTGCAGAATGTTCTTTGCTTTTTTCAAGCATCGAGAACTATACAATTCCTCCAGGAACGGGAGAGGGCAGCCAATAATCTTCTGGGCTGTGATGATAACTCTCTGGAGTGCTTTCCTCTCCACAGCCGTACAGCTGGCAAACCAGGCACAGACGCAGTATGTTAAAATGCTCTCTATTGAGCAGGGATAGAAGGACATCAGTATTTTCTCACTCAAGTTATTTTTCTTTCTAGGTGGGATACGTTTGGTATGAATGAGTGTTCAGCCTTGTGAGCTCCCACTTGCCGTTCAAAGTGGTAGAATCACGAAACAGACCTGCTCCCACATCTGCTGCGCTGGCAAGAGGGCATGACAGGTACTGTCGAGGCTCATGGCCTGACAGATGGCCCACGAGCAACCCTAGAAGGTGGCCACAACGTCCGACTTGCCACCTCTCAGGGGCCTTTCCATCACCGAGGGAAGAACAGCCTCTGAATGGAATGGCCATGCTTAGGCACAGCTTCTTCAGGGGTCACTGGGGTGGCCTTCCATTTCTCATGAGATGGTCCCTGGGGAACAGGGTTGCCAGGCAGCGACTGACAACTGCTGGGAGGTGTACAGGAGAGGACCTGGTGTGTGTGACGCTGACGGTAGCGCCACCTCACTTCCACCCAAGAAGCAAAACAAAATGGCAAAACACAGCTTGCATAGGACAGCTGTGGGAATCACCTGAAACTCTAGGGTAAAACTCTAGGGTAGAACCATAGAGTTTCGGACAATTCCTAGAGCTACCCTACAGCACTTGCAGCTTCTTTTTTTACAGGAAATGATGTAGCACTGCATGGGATGCTGCCAGCTTTTATTTATTTATTTTTTTAATCTAATGCTGCCACTTGGAGCGGTGACAAGTAACAGACACTACAGGCAGGGAATCCTCTGCCCCCATTGGGGGTATCGGAACCATCCTCAGGAGGCAGCAGAACATGGCTCCGTTATATTCCTTTAACTTCCTTCCCAGGGCTTAAAAAGGTAAAGGTAAAGGTTTTCCTTGCTCGAAAGCCAGTCGAGTCCGACTCTAGGGTTGTGGTGCTCATCTCCGTTTCAAAGCTGAAGAGCCAGCGCTGTCCGAAGGCGTTTCCGTGGTCATGTGGCTGGCATGACTAAACACCAAGGCGCACGGAACGCTGTTCCCTTCCCACCGAAGTGGTACCTATTTATCTACTTGCAATTTCTTGCTTTCGAACTGCTAGGTTGGCAGGAACTGGGACCAGAGACGGGAGCTCATTCCGTCATGCGGCACCCGGGTCTCGAACTGCTGACCTACCGACCTTCCACAGCCTGCAGTTCAGCGTCTTAACCACTTGAGCCACCCAGGGCTTAATGGATCACAAAAGAATCCCACGCTAGCTCTTTCCCCCAGATGGTGGTGAGGTGGCTGTGCATGGGGCGGGGGGCATAATGCCCAGTTCTCCCCACAGGGCTAACTCTGAGTTTGGGGGGGGACCCTGACAGGGCTCTTTTTGTAGCAGGACCTCCTTTGCATATTAGGCAACACACCCCTAATGTAACCAATCCTCCAAGAGCGTACAGTAGCCCCTGTAAGAAGAGCTCTGTAAGCTCTTGGAGGATTGGCTACATTAGGGGGGGTGTCGCCTAATATGCAAAGGAGTCCCCGCTCCAAAAAGAGCCATGCCAACAACTGAAGACTGTAGGACTGTCCGCAAAATCATGGAATTCAGGTTTGCAGCCATACCCTTTCCCCTTGATAAATGTTGTTCTGAGAGCAACTTTTTTTTTTAAAGCTGAAGTCTGATCTGATGATTTTTACAAAGTGCCATAAGAGATAACTTTTCATCCTTTTGATACATGACTTATCTATAGTGAGCCAGCTGAGACTCGCCGCGTGTCCTCCGCTATATTTTATTGATGTTAGAAAATCTATTCGTTTTGATGGGGAAAGATTAAAATGTGAACATGCTCTTGATTTAATTCCCCCCACCTATCAATGGGGGGGAAAGTGTCAAGAGACTAAATGTCATTCTCTGACATCAGCTTTTGGTTGCTAAGTATCCATCAGAGAAGCATCAAATTGTAAGCGCTTGCTCTTAGGACTGCAGGTGCAGCGATAGAAGCCGGCATTATCTTGTTAACATAGATAACAACGGTGAGCACCAATTTATCCCCCCTCTTTGTGGTGCCGATAGCCTCAATTATGAACATCTTTGCTTATAAAACAATGAATGTGCTGCACTCTTACGGCACACGGTACACATCAATTGTGTGTGTGGAGGCGGGGTATTTTTAACAGTTTGTTCACAGCCTACCACAAGTGGTGCGGAATCCTCCGGAGAAATTGCAGAGGAAATCCCTTTTACACATTCGCCAGCTGACTTTCCTCCAAAAGGAAGGGGAGGTGGTGGTCTCCCCCTCACTGGCAATCTTTAAGCAGCAGCTGGACAAGGGAAGCTCTAGGCCAGGGGTGTCGAACTCATTTGTTATGAGGGCCAGATCTGACTTAAATGAGACCTTGTCGGGCCAGGCCATGCGTGTCATAAAATGTAATGCCAGGTAGTGGAGATATAAACTCTATAAAGGACACAAACACAAAGAGGTTTTTTTTACTTAAAATAAAAACATGCTTAAAACAGTAATATTTATATTTATACATTTGATATAAATGTAGTACAAAGCAAAGAATCCTCCATAACAAACAAACAAACAAACCAGCATACAAACAAAGGGATCGTCATATTGGGATATTCAGTTAATTTGCCTAGTCATAGAAGCATGATATTGCATGCAGTAAATAAATCTCCCAAGAAGTATATTGCAAAAAAGTAAACTTATGCTTATCCAGATAGATCCAGTTCTCAGTCAGTTTGCAGTCAAAAGGTGAGAAAGAAACCTAATTGGAAGAGTATTTTCCCTGTCACAGGTGGCCAGATTGTCCGGCATCATGTGTGTGTTAATACAACAGTCATAGTTTAATTATCCTTTACATGGGAAAACTCCCTAACATCTTTCCACAAGATGGAAATCATTAAACAATAAGGATTCATTTGCCATTTATATATTGTTGTATATTTTTAAACCAGTGATACTGACTTAGCGGCTCCCAAGGACACATGCAGGGGGGTTGCAAGGTTCCACCCAGGATAAAGATGGGGGTTGCCAGATCCAGGTTGGGAAACTCTTGGAGGTTTGGAGGCGGAGCCTGGCAGGGCAGGGACCTCAGTGGGGTAGAATGCAATAGAGTCCACCTTTCAAAGCATTCATTTTCTCCAGGGGGACTGATCTCTGTAGTCTGGAGATGAGCTGAAATTCTGGAGGATCCCCAGGTCCCACCTAGAGGCTGTCATCCCTAGCCATGTGTGGCTCTTTGACATGTCCTGTGTGGCTCATCACCATTCCCCTGTGTGGCACCTGCCCCGTGATTCAAGAAAATGGGCAAGGGTTTGTAGCTTGTGTTGGCCGGTTACCCCCGTCTAGTGTGAAATGGGTGCAAGACTCTTGAAGCACTGGATTATAATGGCACAAATAAGTCTCTTCTGTTGGTCTTGGTACTGTACATGGTAGCTTTTTATTGTTTTCATTAATATTTTTTGAGCTGATCATGTATTGAAACAAACTGAATAATTCCCATCTTGACCCAGATGCCACCAGAGGAACAGGTAAACTTGAAGCCTTTTTGAAACACAGGCCTCAAGTCAGGGATTTAAGTAAATGTGGTTCTTTTAGTTGATGGTAATTGTGAAGGTGGCTCTCCATGAGCCGTGAAGGAAGAACATAAGGGAAGTCATGTTGGATCAGGCCAATGGCCAATCCAGTCCAACACAGTGGCCAAACTCCAGGTGCCATCAGGAGGTCCACCAGCAGGGCCAGAATTCCAGAAACCCTCCCACTGTTGCCCCCCAAGCACCAAGAATACAGAGCATCACTGCCCCAGAGTGTGTACCCCTGGTTAACAAGAAGGGGGAGGATGACTGGGAGAGTCTGTGATTGAAATCTGAGAGAGAAAAAATGAAGGCCTGCCAGGGAGGGTCCTTCTTCTCATTATCCTAGGTTCTTTCTAATATTTAAACTTTTTTTTACCAGTTTAAACAAAGTATACATCCCTAACCCTTACCAAGTTGAAATGAAGTGGGGGGAACCTAGTACAAAGCAAAGAATCCTCCAAAACAAACATACAAACCAGCATACAAACAAAGGGATTGTCATATTGGGATATTCAGTTCATTTGCCTAGTCATAGAAGCATAATATTGCATGCAGTAAATAAATCTCCCAAGAAGTATATTGCAAAAAAGTAAACTTATACTTATCCGGATAGATCCAGTTCTCAGTCAGTTTGCAGTCAAAAGGCGAGAAAGAAACCTAATTGGAAGAGTATTTCCCCTGTCACAAGTGGCCAGCTTGTCCGGCATCATGTGTGTGGGAGTATGAGGGCACTGTGTCTACAGGAGAGACCTGCAGAGACATGTGCCTCCATGGAAGGAAGGCCATGTGAAGGCAGTGAGAGGACAAAATGAGAAAGAGAGAGGAGGGGTCAGAGGGAAGCTCCCAGATTAAGACAAAAAGAGGCATTCTGTTCAAGGAGTTAACACCCATACACACACTTAGAGTGATGTAGTGCCCCCCCCCCCCGAGTCCAGGCATGCAGAGTCATTCACTCCAACACATGTGCCCAGGGGTCATTTCGTAGAAAAAGAGGTGCAGGAGCTCATTAGCATAACTCATTAGCATAACCTATTTGCATATGCCACACCCCCTGACATCACCGGAAGTGTGTCAGAAGGCAACACCAACCACTCAGGCTCCACTGGACTGTTTTGGATTGCTAGCTATTGGGGGGGGGGAATGTGCAGATCTGTCCTCGCAGAGGAGGGAGAGCTTGTACCTGAATAAAGCTTGGTCTTAAAGGTGCCACTGGTCTGTTTTGGACCAGAGGGCCGGAGGGGGGCTCTGCAACGTACCTGGCTGCTTCTTGCTCTGACTGAGGGCTGCTGGGAGCAGGGGGTGGGGCTTGTTGCATGTGCCCGCCCCATGGGCTCTTTACTGCCAGAGCTCCACTCCTGTGCGCTCCTGCAGGAAATGACCCCTGCATGTGCCCACTAACACAAAGAGAAACCAAACATCATATGCCTTAAAAGCATTGTTCAATAGCTGAAGGCAGCAAAATGGCTGTGTTGTCCCTCCTATTTATATCTACATATTTTGCTCTCGCCCTTCCACCAACAGGCTTAGAGGAGCTCACCCCTTCTGCCCGGTACTCCCACCGTAACCCAGTGAAGTAAGTTAGGCTAAGCGAGTGACCGGACCCAAGATCATCAAGTAAGCTTTCATGGCACAGCAAGGATTTGAGCCTCAGCCTCTCCCCTCCCCTCCCCTCCCCACTCCTCCCCTCCTCTCTCCTCCCCTGCCTTCTCCTCCCCACTCCTCTCTGTTGTCTGGGGCTGAAGCTGCAAACTCCTCCAAGCTAGAATCCAAGTTACGTTATTCTGCAAGGTACATTTATGGTGCTGTCTGAACCATCCCCATTGCCATTTTTCAAGAGCAAAGTTCCAGGAAGGTATCATCCGCTCACTACACGTTTAGAATCTCAGTCACAGTTTCGAAAAGAGCTCTGTGACGATCGGGAATGTTGGGCTAGGCCAAAATCCCGCTTCAAACTTTTAAAGTATCCTTATGACAAACTAAGTGTACTTCTATGAGTAGGGTTGCCGGCTCAGGGTTCGGAAATAACCGGAGCATGGGGGGGGAGCCTGGGGAAGGCGGGCTTTGGGGGAGAAGAGGGGAGGGACCTCAGCAGGGTATAAGGCCATAGAGTCCACCCTCCAAAGCAGCCATTTTCTCCAAGATAACTGATCCCTGTAGTCTGGGGATCAGTTGTAATAGCAGAAGAGGTCGCCGCCACTACCACCACCATGCAACTGCAGCGCAGTATCGCCGGGTTGGGCCGATTGGTCATCTGGAAAATTGTGGCCCATGGCGTCCCCCTTCTTTGATCCCATCCTTGTATGCAATGGGGGAGTGTGTATTTATAGTCTTTCATGTATCCTGTTTGATGTGAATTTTAATCTTAATTAACCTGTTTTACCCTTACTGCACTTTGTGCCTATGTAAGCCACCCTGAGCCCTCGTGCAGGGACGGCGGGGTATAAATGAAATAAATGAAATAAAAATAAATAAGATCTCCAGCCACCACCTGGAGGTTGGCAGCCCTATCTATAAGTGTATACGAGTTAACCGTTTATGAATTGAAGATGAGTTGGATCCAATAGAAAATATTCCAGAAGTACTTGTCTGTAATGTATCCAGTCCAGACAAGTCCAGAGACAAATGTCGAGCTTCGCTCCAAGAGACAATGGACTATGCGGATCCTAGCCTGCTCCAATCAGGGGGCTAGGTTCCCGGCCGAGAGCCTATGGGACTCTTGGCCACTGTAAATAACCTATTGGGAAGTAGGGGTGTGTTTTGGGTGGCGGTTTCTCGGGGGATATAAGCCGGCCTGCGAGGCGATGCCGGCCAAAGTTGTCTTGTTCCTGATCGAATAAAGTACGCTTTGCTGAAATCACTCTCCGTCTGCGTGCTTTTCATTGTCGGAAGGGATCTTTCCCACCCCTCCCTTCCCCCAACAACTTTGTCCTGAAAATCCACCCTCAGAGTCAGGGGACCCTCCGGAACAAAATGCACCAGGCACACGGAGGGCTGCAGTGAGGAAAGATCAGTCAAAGCTCCACAGTCCCCCCCCCCTCTTCCACCGACAGCCAGATTATGGGATCTGCAAACGCATGCAGAAAAAAGGGGCCAATTTAAACATATTTCAGTCAGGCGAGGGGGTTCGGAGCTCCGCCCTGCGCCATTCATCCAGCCTCAGCGCATGTGCAATATGTACAGTAAAAAGGCTGGGCAGGGATAGGACCTAATCTGCCTCCCTATCAACTTCAGATTGCAGATGGAATTATTATTATTTTTTATTATTTTTTATTTAAAGATTTTTATTGTTTTTAGACAAAAGGTTAACAGTAAAATCGAGAACAGTGTAAAATTATGCTTAAATACACACATCTTAACAGATGTAAATTTTGCGTATTTTCAAGTAATTATGTTTAGAACTGCTTCTTTTTAGAGCTTTGGACAACTTACATTGTAACAAACCTCAAAACGTGTTGTTGTCCGGTATCTAATATATTATTATTATTATTATTATTATTATTATTAGTAGTAGTAGTAGTAGTAGTAGTAGTAGTAGTAGTAGTAGTAGTAGTAGTAGTAGTATAGTATACTAATTACAAAAAAGTAAGCTTAAGAGAATGATACATTCTTCAATAAATCTTTGAACAAAGTAACTTATTTTAGCCTCAATTTGTAATTGATGCCTGTACTGTTTGTTGCTTGTTTTATTGTTTTAATCCTACCAATAAAATGTTAATGAGAAAAAAAAAACATATATACAGTGAAGTAGCTAAACAAGGAAAATAAATAATAATAATAACGGTGCAACATACATTTGAAAAACACACTACAGGAATTAAGGATAATGTTACCAGAAGATTTGTGTACAGAAGATCTGTATTCATGAGCCTTCAGTTCAACAGGGGGGAAAAAAACCTTGCTAAATCCACTTATTTTTCAGCACCTTTGCCAGGGTTCCCTTCCTCATTAGTTTTTTTGTTGTTTGTTTTAATGGGAGGGGGGGAAACACTGTAAATTTTAAAAATGCCCCCAATCTCGATCTCCTCAGAAGCAAAGGGAGAAGAGCCACAAGATGACAGAGACACACAGGCTTCTGATTTGTCAAATTAATACAGGCTCTTCCCATGTACAAACACAAGAACGGTTCACAACCGAAACACGGCGGGGATTATCCCAGGAGGAACTACAGAGCAAGCAGGATCACTTGTTTCAGAGTCTCGGTGAGCTTTAAATACAAGTCTGGCTAGCTCAGGCAGTTTTCGGTCCTCGGAGACATACGGGGCTGGCCTTTGAAGAGCCGGCTAATCAGCCACGCCAACTTGGCAGCTGCATCGCTTCATCCGCGCGCCAGAGGACCTGGAGTGAAAAACCACTGCGAAGACAGGTCTGAACTCTTTGACAGAGACGGAGACCTGGAGGGCTGGCTGGTCAAGACATGTTTGGCACATCGTCCTCACAAGTAAAGCTTGTGGGATCTCTCCCCATGGCCTGTTGCTTCCAGGCTGTCATTACCTCATCGTAGATTTGGACCGCCGTTGCGCTGAGACTGGATGAATGGCGCGGGCCAGAGCTCTGAACTTCCTTGCCTGACTGAAATACATTTAAGCACACTGTGTGTGGACAACAAAGATGGGCTGAGTCCAAATCATCTTTAGATACTCTGCTGGAGATAGAACCGGGTTTGATTCCCCACTCCTCCACTTGCACCTGGCTGGATGACCCTGGGCAAGCCATAGTTCTGATAAGAGCTGTCCTTGAAAAAGAGCAGTTTCTGTCAAGAGCTCTCTCGGCCCCACCTACCTCACAGGGTGTCTGTTGTGGGGAGGGGAAGGGAAAGGAGTTTGTAAGCCGCTCTGAGACTCCTTTGGGTAGTGAAGGGCGGGGTATAAATCCAACCTCTTCTTTATAAAGTTTATATCTCTGCCACCTGGCATTACATTTTATGACACACGTGGCCCGGCCCGAGAAGCTCTCGTTTATGTCAGATCCGGCCCTCATAACAAATGAGTTTGACAACCCTGCAGTAGTTGGTTCTATAAGTGGAGCTTTTCTTCCAGTGAGGCGGCCTTGGGGGCTGCATCTCTCTATTCAAGGATGCTCACAAAGTAGATTTTGACAAGGGATATCAGCTGATTCTGCCTGGGTTGCCAGCTCTGAGTTGAGGAGGGTCTCCACTGGGGTATAGGGTTGACAGGCCCCTCCTGACAACTGGTGGGGAATGGGGGGAACTTACTGGGAGCGGCAGGGAGGCCCATCTGACAGAAGTGGCAGAATCACAAGTCAGGAAGACACTCTTGGTATTTGGGCAAAAACTCTATGGCAAATTTGGCTTCGACCATACAGTTCGACCTTGACATCCTGAACATGATGATGTCACTTCTGGGTCATGTGGGCAGTGACATAGACACCTCACAGCACATCAGATGGATCCCGGGGGTAATTTCATAGAAAAAAAGAGGTGCAGGAGCTCATTAGCATAACTCATTAGCATAACTTATTTGCATATGCCACACCCCCTGACATCACCGGAAGTGTGTCAGAAGGCAACACCCACCGCTGAGGCTCCACTGGACTGTTTTGGATTGCCAGCTATTGGGGGGGAGGAACGTGCAGCTCTGTCCTCGCAGAGGAGGGAGAGCTTGCACCTGAATAAAACTTGGTCTTAAAGGTGCCACTGGACTGTTTTGGACTGGGGGACTGGGGGGTGGGAGCTCTGCAACTTACCTGGCTGCTTCTTGCTCTGACTGAGGGCTGCTGGGAGCAGGGGGTGGGGCTTGCTGCATGTGCCTGCCCCCTGGGCTCTTTACTGCCGGAGCTCCACTCCCGTGCACTCCTGCAGGAAATGACCCCTGGATCTCCCTCTTCTTTGGGGCACGTTCCCCCCTGCCAGCCAGCTGATTGGTGGCAGGGCAGCGGAGCCTGGCAGTGGGGGACCGGACCCCCTACCTCCACTGGGGGGGTGTCTGGCATCTTTATTTGGGTATAATGCCATAGAGTCAGGGCCAGTTCCAGGTTTTGGGGGGGCCTGGGTGCAGGCAGTTCCCAGGACCCCCCTCCCCTCCTCTGCCCACCCCCAGGCACTCACACCCTCCTTCCCTCCCCCACCTGCTGGTGCATTCTCCCCTTCCCTGGTCTGCTCACAAGTGCTCCCACTGCTCATGCTCACAGCTACGTGCACTCCTTTCCCCACTGGCACCAGACTGTGTGTGCAGTTGGAAGCAAGGGTGGTACAGCCTGAGCAAGCGAGTGGGCGGGGAATGTTGGCAGCAGCGGGCCCCGCCAGAAATCCTAGGCCCCTGCCGTGGCCCCACCTGATGGTATGCTGGTGCCGGCCCTGCGAAGAGTCCACCTTCCAAAGCAGTCATTTTCTCCGGGGGGATTGATCTGTGTCCCCTGAAGACCAGCTATTATTCCGAGAGATCTCCAGCCGCCACCTGGAGACTGGCAACCCTAGAGTCTGCTCCCCCCTCCCCCTCCCGAGAGTCCCTTGGACTGCAAGAAGATCAAATCAGTCAATCCTAAAAGAAATCAACCCTGACTGTTCCCTGGAAGGCCAGCTAATGAAACTGAAGCGCAAATACTTTGGCCACCCAATGAGAAGGGAGCACTCCCTGGAGAAGACCCTGATGCTGGGAAAGATTGAAGGTCAAAGAAGACGGGGACGGCAAAGGATGAGATGGCTAGACAGTGTTATAGATGCAACGAACATGACATTGAGCAAACGTCAGAGGACGGCGGAAGACCGGAAGGCCTGGTGTGATCTGTTCCATGGGGTCGCAAAGAGTCGGACTCGACTGTGCGACTGAACAACAACAAAAAAGAAAAACTGACTACTCAACGTCTCCAAGTCTAACCATCCCTGACCGTCCAGTCCTAAGCAGGGTTATGTGTTCCCGAATCCACTGACTTCAACGGTTCTGCCCCTCATGCTCAGATCACGCTCAGCCACCGACCCGAGCAAAGGCTGCATTGGGAGGCGTCGCGTGTGGAACAGAATGCAAAACCGGCAAATGAGTCTCTTCTGCCGCATTCATTCAAAAACTTCCGGGCACGCTCGACAAATTATCCATTCCAGTCAGTGAGACTCCTTATAAAACAATTAGTGGAGGGATGCCGTTTAGAAACATGTGGGAGTAACTGAAATGTTCATTCTTCAAGTCCCATCATTAAAACACAGAAAATACTCTCATTATGCCTCATTAAACTAGACTATAACCTTAATATATGAAATCACCAACTCTTCTTTGCTCAAATAGGGAACATAAATCCTTTCCCCCCCCCTTTTTTGGAGGGGAGCAAATCTTCAAACGGCCATTGACCACAAGCTGATTTTTGGGCTTTGGAAATACCCGGCATCCCTGCTATTGTGCTCCAAGGAGATATCAGGTAACAATCGATCAGTGTGTATATTTAAATCCCTCCATTACTTGGGACCCACGCATTTAAAGGACGGCAAGGGTCGCAGAGAGGTAATCTGGGGCCAAGGCAGAACACAGCCTTGGGGACCCCTCCCCAAATGCTAATAGATCACAGGGCTTATTAAACTGCATTGGATAAAGACATGATATGTCTGTTGAATGGTCTGATATGCAGTATTTAATGACAAGATATAGATAGGAACTCTCAGTCTGGGGCAAGTGATGCACTGTATTCTTGTTGGTGCTTGGGGGGGGAGCAACAGTGGGAGGCTTTCTAGTGTCCTGGCCCCACTGCTGGACCTCCTGATGGCACCTGGTATTTTCGGCCACTGTGTGACAGAGTGTTGGACTAGGTGGGCCACTGGCTTGATCCAACATTGGCTTCTCTCTTATGTTCTTATTTATTTGGTTAAGTGTGCAGACACTAATCTGGGAGAACTGGGTTTGATTCCACACTCTTCACTTGCAGCTGCTGGATGGCCTAGGGCAAGCCATAGTTCTGACAAGAGCTGTCCTTTAAAGAGCAGTTTCTCTCAGAGGTCTCGCAGCCCCACCTACCTCACAGGGTGTCTGTTGTGGGGAGGGGAAGGGAAAGGAGATCGTAAGCCACTCTGAGACTCCGAGTGAAGGGCGGGGTATAAATCCAATCTCTTCTTCTCTTCTTCTTACCCTAAGCAATAGAAATGGGGGCCCCCCCGCAGTGTTAAGCCCTAGGGCAGATTTCCCTCTCCCACACTGCTTTGAAATTAGGGATTTCGGCCTCCAGTGGGACCTGGGGATCCCCCAGAATTATAGCTCCTCCCCTTGCTCCACCCTCCCAAATCTCCAGGCCTTTCCCAACCCTAGTCCTTATCAACCACTCTTTGCATTCACTACAAAACCTAAAGAAAAGAAGCCCAGCTCAAAGCACAGGTGCCTCCAAATGGAACCCATATTTTCTTCTGTTTTATTTGCTTTTATTTCTCACAGGGCCAAGGGAGTTCATTCTGCATCCTTCCGGCATCCCTTCTTTGTAATAAGTCATGTACATCATCACCTGTTGTAACAGATGATGGACAGTTTCCCCTAACAATGCTCCAAATTCCCTAATAATCTTATGCAACATAATTGTGAAGTCTCTTGCCTACCTACGCACCAGCCTTGGCTTCGGCCTCCGCTGAATACAAATGAAGAGGGGGGGGGAATAACACAGCTTTTTGGGCTGAGGTTCATGAAGGATAATTAATATACTGTGTTCCTCAGCTCCACAATACCAACTCTGCTGTTGCAAAAATACAAACACGTTGAGTGGATGGACCTTGACCAGAATATTTTAGCATTCTTCTGCCCCCCCCCCCTCGACGCTTACGTAACATTTTCAAAAGGGGAACCTCATCAAGAAAGCCGCCCGAACTGCAGCAGACGCCAGCATCTGCTTTATAAACTATAGCTCGTACAACAAAAAATGGCTATACACAAACCAGAGGTCTTATTGTTGAACATTTTACCTGAAAATTCCAACAAAGATGGTCGCTATTTGATTGTATATTTAACTACGGCGCCCAGAATTCTTTACGCTCAATATTGGAAATCAACGGAGATAACCAACAAAGCGAGAATTTATAAACAAAGTTTTGGAGGCAGCGGAATCGGATACACTGACTTTATTGATAAAAGGTTTAACAGACTCTACATTCCAGAATACTTGGAAATGGTTCTATAATTGGTATGATAATCACATGTAGGCAAGTTTATAATGGACAGACTATTCGTTTATTAGAAAGTATATACTCGATTGAGAAGGAGGAGGAGGAGGAGGAGGAGATTGGATTTATACCCCACCCTTCACTTGGAGTCTCAGAGAGGTTTACAAACTCCTTTCCCTTCCCCTCCCCACAACAGACACCCCGGGAGGCGGGTGGGGCTGAGAGAGCTCTGACACAAACTGCTCTTTTTCAAAGACAACTGTGCCAGAGCTTGTGACTGACCCAAGGTCACATCAGCAGGTGCAAGTGGAGGAATGGGGAATCAAACCCGGTTCTCCCAGATTAGAGTCCGCGCACTTAACCACGACACCAAACTGGTTGAGGCAGAGCTGGATGGTTACTCAACATAATATACAAGAATATAGATTAAGGTGGATTAGACATAAGCATAATGTTTGTTAAAAAGAATAATAACCCCCATATATGTGTGTATGTATGTATGTTAATATGTTTATTTTGTGTTTGTGCAAAATGTGAAAATTTCAATAAAATTCTGCCTTTCGGGGCAGTTTAAAAAAAATGGCTATACTGTGTGTGTAGTATATTAAATCTGAAAAACACTAATAAAGGAATACATACAAAATCTGAAAAACACTGTAATAAAGGAATACATACAACATTCTATTTGGAATTATAAAAAACAACAACTATTATTGAGTATTCTTCAAAGATGCAGTACGAATACAAGTTGAATCTAAACATGTGAAGCTAAACCACAATACATTAAGTTAACGACACAGTGTTAACCACAACAACAGATGTCCCAGGTAAATCTCCATTCCGACCCTTCATCAGGCCGTAATCATATGGTAAAGCTGCAATGAGAATTACAAAAATTGAACATCCGATACATTTATACTGAATACAGGTTGAAATCATATGGTAAAGCTTTAACAAATTTTGCAGGAACTTTGTGAGAACTGGAATGACTTTAATTTGGGAGAATGTCTCCTAATCAGTGTTCCCTCTAAGAGTTAGTGTGAGCTAGCTCACAGTTCTTTTAGCCTTCAGCTCACACAGTTTTGTCTTAGCTCAGGACGGATGGCTCCAGAGCAAACTGATTCATGCAGCGGCCAAATCGCTCACTCACAACCTTAATGCCAGGAGCTCACAAAGTAGAATGTTTGCTCACCAGGACTCCACAGCTTAGAAGGAGTATTGCTCCTAATACGCAAAGTGTTTGGTTTCGGGGAGCCAGTTGGGATACTGAATAGGCTTTAATGTCAAGGAAATAATAGAGCTCCTCAGGTATGTAATAATGTGTTTGTGGGACCCTCCCAAGCCTTACAAGTCAAATGGGTAATAATTAAAAAGAAAAGTTTGTTATAAGGCCTGAGTCGTGGAGTGCAGCTGGGAACACAGGAGAAATGCCTGTGCATATCCTGCACTAGTCCCTTCAACCCTTTCCTGGGTGAGTGAAGATCTGATATCAGGGGGTCCCTGCTTAGGAATATGTTCAGGGTCTCCGTGCTCCTGGGTGAGAGCAATTCTGATTATTTTATTTTATACAAATGCTTAATGTTTGCAAACTTTGTTAAAGCTTCACCATATGATTTCAACCTGTATTCAATGACTGTATAGCATGTTCAGTTTCTGCAATTCTCATTGCAGCTTTGCCAGACTATTACGGCTTGGTGAAGGGTCGGAACCAGTGTTCCCTCTAAGCTGAGTTAGTGTGAGCCAGCTCACAGTTTTTTAGCCTCCAGCTCACAGGTTTTTGTCTTAGCTCAGGAAGGATGGCTCCAGAGCAAACTAATTTATGCTGTAGCCAAATCTCTCACTCACAACTTTAATGCCTGTAGCTCACAAAGTAGAATTTTTGCTCATAGGACTCCACAGCTTAGAGGGAACATTGATTTACCTGGGACATCCGTTGCCGCGGTTGACACTACGTGGTTAACTTTATGTATTGTGGTTTCGCTTTGCATGTTCAGATTCAACTTGTATTTGTACTGCATCTTTGAAGAGTAATTAATAATAGTTTTTTATAGAATTTCAAATAGAATTTTGTATGTATTCTTTTATTGCAGTGTTTTTTTTCAGATTTAATATTATAAAGTATAGAGGCTGGGGAACGGAGCCGCCTTGTTTGGTTTGCCTTGAAATGGAAATGGGGACACAGAGAAAGCTCTGAAGTTGGATATAGTATTCCTAACAGTTTGGTGGAGGAGTAGCTCAAGTCTCGATCTGTGCGGTGTCAAAAGACACTCGTCCGTCATTTGATTGATGTATTATAGATGTGGCTGTTCCTTGTTCAAAGGAGCGTCCCTCTTGGAATATTCATTATCTCACAGCTGAAGCAGCAGAACCCAATCTAATATCTAAGGGAACCCCAATATCAAAGTGAACCCCATGTATACTTTCTGGAAGACCCAGGTTTGAATCCTCACTTTCCCAAGGAAGCTTGCTGGGTGACCTTGGGCAAGTCATATGCTCTCAGGCTTAGCTATCTCACAGGGCAGTTTTGAGGAGAAGGAGTGATCGTTGAAGACCCTTTGAGTCTCCGTTGGAGAGGAAAGCAGGGTATTGATGAAGTAAATTAAAATAAAATAACTCAGCAGCATGATGGTGGGCGTTCCCTCTAAGCTGAGTTAACGTGAGCTAGCTCACAGTTTTTTTTAGCCTCCAGCTCACACATTTCGGTCTTAGCTCAGGAAGGATGGCTCCAGAGCAGACTAATTTATGCAGCAGCCAAATCACTTGCTCGCAACTTTAATGCCAGTAGCTCACAAAGTAGAATTTTCACTCACAAGGCTCCACAGCTCAGAGGGAGCATTGGTCACTAGAGCTGTCCACCTCTGGGTGGGTCCTGGGGATCTCCCAGAACTCCAGCTGTTCAGCAGACTACAGAGTTCAGTCCCCCCCCCTGCTATGTAAAGAAGACATTATACTCCACTCAGGTCTCTCTCTTCTCCAAATTTCACCCTCCCTAGTCTCCACCTCCTCCCCCCCCCCAAACCTTCAGGGATTCCCCAACTCAGATTCGGCAAACCTATGGGTCACTTGACAGCCTCAAGAATAACTGGAGAGGAAAGCAACTAGAGACAAAAGTCCTAAGATCAGAGACTTCACAAAATTGAATGAGTGGCCAGGTTGAACAGAAGACCATAAGAGAAGCCAATGTTGGATCAGGCCAATGGCCCATCCAGCCCAACACTCTGTCACACAGTGGCCAAAAATACCAGGTGCCATCAGGAGGTCCAGCAGTGGGGCCAGGACACTAGAAAGCCCTCCCACTGTTGCCCCCCCAAGCTCCAAGAATACAGAGCA
>NW_015173172.1:366790-375500 GCF_001447785.1 Gekko japonicus | reverse complement strand
TGACAGAGCATCACTTGCCCCAGACTGAGAGTTCCTATCTATACCTTCCAGTGTTCCCTCTAAGCTGAGTTAGTGTGAGCTAGCTCACAGTTTTTTAGCCTCCGGCTCACACCTTTTTGTCTCAGTTCAGGAAGGAGGGCTCCAGAGCAAACTAATTGAGGCTGTAGCCAAATCACCTGCTCATAGCTTTAATGCCAGCAGCTCACAAAGCAGAATTTTTGCTCACAGGACTCCATAGCTTAGAGGGAACATTGCTTGTGGCTAATAGCCACTGATGGACCTCTGCTCCATATGCTTATCCAATTCCCTCTTGAAGAGGAACAATGATGGAAGCCCTCGCCCCAACACCCCAAGGCTTTTTTAAAAAAAGAGGTGCTGGATCTAGGGTTGCCAGGTGTGGGCTGGAAAATACCTGGAGACTTTGGGGGTGGATCTGGGAGAGGGTGGGGTTTGGGGAGGGGAGGGGCCTCAGCATGGCACAATGCCTTAGAGTCCACCCTCCAAAGCAGCCACTTTCTCCAGGGGAGCTGATCTTTGCCGGCTGGAGATCAGTTGTAAAAGCGGGAGATCCCCAGGCCCCACCTGGAGGTTGGCAACCCTAGCTGGAACTGTCAAGAGGGAAATGAAGGTTTCAATCTGTATACAGAAAACTCAGGAACTTCAATCTGTTGCTTTGTTTTCCCCCACAACCCACTAGATCAGAGCCCTGAAATACAGATACTGTTATTTTTTTAAAGACCTTTGGAATTTATTCCAGTGGGTACCCCCACCATTAACTTCAATTGATTTATTTATCTGCCGAATGCCTGCCTCCACAGAATTTTAAAAGATATAAATATACTAATTTAATTCAATGACAAGTATATAGTGAACATAAATAATGGATAGGAGTCTTTTATGGGCAGCATATAAGAAGATGCTGAGGTTGACCCTCTGTGTAAACACATATAAATTAATAACTTGTTGCGTCTCAGGGAAAGGAAAAAAAAGGCCTCTCTTGGCACAGCTCACGGTGTTTTCCCCTCCCTCTTTTGGTGTCTGATTAATTTTTCATGGGCCTTAAATTTTCTCAGTGCATAAGAGCTCACCTTCATCTATGCCACAGCCTACAATCCTTTCGGCATATTATAAAACAATATAACCACTGGCTAAGAAACTAGAGGGGGCTGCTAGCTGTAAGTGTAAAGGTAAAGGTTCCCTTGCTCGAAAGCCAGTCGAGTCCGACTCTAGGGTTGCGGTGCTCATCTCCGTTTCAAAGCCGAAGAGCCAGCGCTGTCCGAAGACGTTTTCCGTGGTCATGTGGCCGGCATGACTAAACACCAAGGTGCACGGAACGTTGTTACCTTCCCACTGAATTGGTCCCTATTTATCTACTTGCAATTTCTTGCTTTCGAACTGCTAGGTTGGCAGGAGCTGGAACTAGAGACGGGAGCTTACTCCGTCATGCGGCAACTCAGGTCTCGAACTGCTGAACTACTGACCTTCAGCAGCCTGCAGTTCAGCATCTTAACCACTTGAGCCACCGCATTTTGGTTTCCCCATATTTACAACATGCAGTTTGCTTTTTGTAACAGATTTGAAAGGGATGCAACAAATCATCTTTGTTCACGGCAACTTCTTTTCTGTCACTATCACTGAAGGTCACCCTAGTCTCTTGTGTTCATTGATTTAGGAGGTTTTTATGTCACCTCTGACTTTTGGTTTGTTCCCCACTGCAGTACACCAACTCTATGTGTTTCCTCACATCACAACTCTTTAAGAATTGCCAAGAACTTTATGGCAAAACCATAGAGCTTTCGATGATTGCTACAGAGGACTTATGTCACTTCTAGATTTCCCCCATAACTGATGCTAGACCTCTCTAACAATCATCAAAAACTGTATGCTTTTACCTTAGAGCAGGGGTGTTGTTACAAGGGCCAGATCTGACATAAATGAGACTTTGCGGGGCCAGGCCATGTGTGTGATGAAATGTAATGCCAGGTAGCAAAGGTATAAACTTTATAAAAGATACAAACACAATTAAAGATATTAGCTTTTTACTTAAAAAAACAAATATGCTTAAAACTTATTTCACAGTCTCTGATAACTGACACCTCCCCAACCTTCCCCCCCACCCTTAAACGATGCCTGCCTAAACTGGAAAGGTGAGGGAATAGTGGGATTTGGCAATTCAATTTTTAAAATAAAACATCAAGACAAAAGCACAAGGATCAGAGCAGACAATGAAATATAAACCAAAAAGATAAAATGCTCTGAGCCTAGGAAAACATGAAATGGCTGGGCATTGCAAGCTTCTCCCCCACCCCCAGGTATACTCAGAGTGGCAGTGGCTCTCCAGTGTAATGTTCCCCTCTGGCTGTGGGTTCCCAGGTTAGAATACTCAGGCACTTGTCCTCAGGTCCATTCAGCAGAGACCACCTGGCTCAAAACATCAACCCTGCATTTGCATGGAGACCACTTCGGTAAGCAGCAGCTTCAGCTATACAAACACTGGAAAGTGAAACTACTTGAGTTCCCTCCACTGAAATACATGGCAGCAAAGCACAAAGTTCCAAAGAAACTGTGGAATGGATTTCCCATTAAGGTCTCTGGGCCCAGATAGACTACTCTGGGACTGGAATGATAGCCACCAGAGTTTAATGACAGTCCCTGGGAGTAGCAGAAGCATTCTGGGGTTGGAATGAGGGCCCCCAGAGTGGAGTTCCATTCCCAAAATGCTGCTGCTACTCCCAGGGGCTCTCATTCCAATCTGTGCCCTTTCATTCCAGTCCCAGAACACAGATTCTATTGCTAGGGACCGCCATTCTACTCTGGAGGCAATCATTCCAGTCCCAGAGCATGGTTTGTATCGCTAGAAATAGTTCCAGAGTAGTCTATCTGGGTTTAGAGACTGTGATGGGAAAATCTATTCTGTATTTTCTTCGTTAGTAGGTTTCTTTACTTTCACCCATAGTTTGTAGATACCTTCCCTTGTTTCTTTGTAGTTTATAGAAAATGCAATAAAAAAATCCCCTACGGGGGGGCTTCAAAAAAGTTCTCCAGTTCAACAGCAATTAGGTGGCACCTGGAGATCTCTTGCCCTTACAACTGATCTCCAATTCTCCTGGAGAAAATGGCTGCTTGGAGGAGGGATTCAAGAGCATTAATATTTTGCGGAGGTCCCTCCCTGCCCCAGGCTCCACCCCCAACTCCCCAGGTATTTCCCGACCCAGAGCTGGCAACCCTAAACAGCAATGGCTCCCACTTTTCCAGCAGCAATGGACACTGGGAAGGTTCCTGTCCTCACAACAGTCACCAAGAAAGAGGAGGAAATACTGACAGTCAGCCAACAACAGTGGTGGTACAAGGCCAATGAGAGGTGGGTGGCCAGAACAACCCTACCTACAGTTCCTAGTTGAAACCCACAACCTCTCCTGGAAGCGATTCCCTCCTGCAGGCTTCCTGCACTTATTCATGCACTGACATTTATTTTATTCAACATCATTTAAAATCTGCTTTCTCACCGAGACTCAAGGCAGACTGCAACAGGGAAGCAACAACATGGGAACAGCAGAGTACGTCCCGTGAGCAAAACCAGAGAGTGCAGTACCGAAAGTACAGAGAGTAAAGGCAGGAATTAGAAGACTGCAGAACGATGCCGTGAAACATTCCATTGCACACAGTAAAATAACGTAATAGAACTGTACTCCAGAACTAGAGAAGAAGGTGATAAATCCAGTGGAATACAGGGGACGATCCTAAGCAGATCTACTCAGAAGTATTTTATTCATCGGGGCTTTCTCCCAGGAAGGCATTCTTAGCATTGCAGCCCTATACAGTGAAGACAGCCTTAAACTCCAATGAACACTGAACAATGGTCTTAGGACAACAGCGATTCTGTGAGAGCTCATTGCTGTCCAATAGTGATGAGCAGGGGTCGTTTCGTAGAAAAAGAGCTAGGGGAACTCATTAGCATAACTCATTAGCATATGCCACACCCCGTGAAATCACCGGGAGTGTGTCATGAGGCCACACCCCCTGACATCACCGGAAGTGTGTCATAAGGCCACACACCCCGCCCACAACGGTCCCGGCCGCTGCTGCCAGCCTTGCAGCTGGAATACAGGGGACGATCCTAAGCAGATCTACTCAGAAGTATTTTATTCATCGGGGCTTTCTCCCAGGAAGGCATTCTTAGCATTGCAGCCCTATACAGTGAAGACAGCCTTAAACTCCAAACGACAATGAACACTGAACAATGGTCTTAGGGCAACAGTTATTCTGTGAGAGCTCAGGACGAAAAAAGGTTAACACGTTCTGACAACACTATCGCTAACCCTAATATCATCAATCAGTTCATGGGCTCATTCGGGTGGATTTTACACAGAGTGGGTAGTAAACAGTCAAAGATGTTTCTGTCATGACTGGGCCCAATTCCGAGAGTCCAGCTTCTAAATGCTACCCATGCCACCAGTCAGAGGGCAGGAAGCAACCGGGCACCCCTCCATCATGCCTGGACTCAGTCAGGAGCAGTGTTCCCTCTAAGCTGAGTTAGTGTGAGCCAGCTCACAGTGTTTTTAGCCTCCGGCTCACACATTTTTGTCTCAGCTCAGGAAGGAGGGCTCCAGAGCAAACTGATTTATGCAGTAGACAAATTGCTTGCTCACAACTTCAATGCCAGTAGCTCACAGAGTAGAATTTTTGCTCACAAGACGCCACAGCTTAGAGTGAGCATTGTTCAGGAGTGCCCCCCATAACCCTATATTCGCATTGCACTTTAATATGATTTGTACATATTCTTAATGAGAGTTTCTTTGCTGGTTTGAAAAGCCGGATGTAGCCAGTGGAGTGCCGCGGTTAGAGCGTCACGCCAGAATCCGAGAGACTCAGATCCAAATCCCCACTCTGTCAACAAAAGCTCACAAGGTGACCTCGGCCCAGTCATGCCCTCTCAGCCTAAACTACCTCAGAGGGTTGTTGTGTTGTCCCTGACAAACCAAATCCCAGCATTCTCCATCCTCTGACTCTCCAACATTTGTGATTACCCTGACCAGGAGTCATTTCCTGCAGGAGCGCACAGGAGCGGAGCTCCGGCAGTAAAGAGCCCAGGGGGCGGGCACATGCAACAAGCCCCACCCCCTGCTCCCAGCAGCCCTCAGAGCAAGAAACAGCCAGGTAAGCTGCAGAGCCCACCCCCCAGCCCCCAAGTCCAAAACAGTCCAGTGGCACCTTTAAGACCAAGTTTTATTCCGGTACAAGTTCTCCTTTGCGAGGACAGATCTGCACATCCCCCCCCCAATAGCAATCCAAAGGAGTCCAGTGGCACCTTTAAGGCCAAGGTTTATTCAGGTACAAGCTCTCCCTCCTCTGTGAGGGCAGATCTGCGCATCCCCCCCATAGCTAGCAATCTAAAACAGTCCAGTGGAGCCTGAGCGGTGGTGTTGCCTTCTAACACGCTTCCGGTGATGTCAGGGGGTGTGACATATGCAAATACGTTATGCTAATAAGCTCCTGCACTTCTTTTTCTATGAAATGACCCCTGACCCTGACCCACCATTAACCCACCTCTAATCAGTGGTGCTCTGTCCACTGACCCACCAATGGGATGTGTCCACCGCCGAGTGGTTTTAGCGTTATTAACTGGCAACAGGGGCATGGACATGCCAGAAACCCTAGCAACAACGCTGGGCTTCATTTTCCTTCATCTGACCCAATGAACGGCAATCAGCGCAGCCCTATTATATGTGACCTTAATTGACTACATTTTTGCTATCAGGATGGGTTACTTTATCATTGAATCTCTCCATGAGCAACCTTCCCAGCTACACGGATTTGGTATGTAATAATCGCTGAAACATTTATGACGATGTTATAAATGCTACAGCTAATCAGAAGCAATAGTGGATTGAGCACCTGGAGATTTTTTTTTAAAAAAAAGCTATGTAAAGTTTACCAAAAAAGAACATTTGATGCTTAGGGAACTGGCTGTATTTGAAAATGCCAGCAGCTGGTGATAAGAGACTTTTAGTGTCAAAAATTTACAAAATACCATGAAACTGAGCAAGTTTAAAATGCTCTGATCAACTGGGTGCAATGCACACAATACATTTGGACGCTGGGGACAATAATTAGAGATACAGAACACCCATTTTCTATATTGTGTTATTTACAGGGGAAACGGCTCCCGAGTGATGGTCAGATGGTATCCCCTCCTGGGGGGGGGGGAACTATGCCGAAGTTTTAAAATGTCTGATATTCCATGTTCAAGATATCAGAGAGAAATAGGAGTTTCGCTGTGCTTAAGGTGAGCTTGTCCATTTGCTAAGAAAAGTCAGTCAAAACTTATTCCCCCAATTCATATGAGTTGAATGAAAATGTCAGTAACTCCTTTCATACCATCATTAACCGTTACAACATCTGTAAATCTCAAAGGCCATCGTGGTGAAGTGGTTAGTGTGTTAGACTAGGATCTGTGAAACCCAATTTTCAAATCCCACCCCTGCCACAGAGGTGTCCTGAGTGACCGGGGGCCAGTCTCGCTCGCTCAGCCTAACCTACCTCGCAGGGCTGTTGTGAGCATAAAATGGAGACTGATGCATGCTGCCCTGAGCTCCTTAAAAGATGGGTGATTTTTTTAAAAAAAATGTACTAAATCAATAGATGGTTACACATTCATAAGAACACTTTTAGTTAAATGCTAGATAAATTCCTACAATTGGGGAATGGGGAAAGAAGTGATAGATGATAGCTAGATGATGAAAGAGGAGGAAGATGATAGATAGATAGATAGATAGATGATAGATAGATAGATAGATAGATAGATAGATAAGATAGAGAGATAGAGATATATATGAGAGAGAGAGAGAGAGAGAGAGAGAGAGAGAGAGAGAGAGAGAGAGAGAGAGAGAGAGAGAACAAAGACACCAACACTGCAATGGACTTCATGAGTGTTAATTACCGGAACAACAAACTACATAATTCATCTGACCTTAGCTGTATCGCTTTTGTAAGCAAACAAATATAAAGAACAAAATGATATTACTATATAGTATGGACAATATTTTCGAGCAGGTGTTTGCAGTTATTTGTAAACATTCTGATTAAGTTTAGAATTGCTTAGGTACATCTGCAGTTTGCAACCGTTACTCTATAACAACCACGGGAGTGATTTCCCCACCACCACCACAGAACACTGCATGTGAACATATCCCTCCGACACATTTTCCCATTCACCTCAAGGTCGTTTGAGGCCTCTGTCCCACCATCCGTACTCAGATTAGCCTACTCTTGCCAACATAAAGGGTTTTCTAAAAAAAATATTATTATTATTTTAAACAGTAAAGCAGCTAGCTTCAAAGTCGTCCTAGGATTCTTTTGTCTTCTTTTGTCGCAAAAGAATACCACGACAATTCTCCAGCACCTTGAAGGTAGATTCCTGAGGAGCCCATGGGTTCATGCACAAACAATACTCAGGGCTCTTTTTGTAGAAAAAGCCCAGCACGAACTCATTAGCATAATAGGCCACACCCAACATCAGCTCATTAGCATATTAGGCCACACCCTGACAGCACCACTCATTAGCACATTAGGCCGCACCCCCATGTCACCAGAAGTGTGGTTATCCAGCCACACCCACCTTTTGCTTGTTATTCTGTTTACCTTGTTTGTTGTCAAAACCCAGGGCTTTTTTGTAGCAGGAACTCCTTTGCATGTTAGGCCACACACCCCTAATGTAGCCAATCCTAATGAGTTTCTGCTATTGGGTGCGGCCTATTATGCTAATGAGTTCCTGCTGGGCGTGGCCAACTCGGGAGCCAGCCGGAACTCCGTTCCTGTGCGTTCCTGCCCAAAAATAGCCCTGACTGTGCTATCGTTGCACTGTAGTAATAATTCACAACTGGTTCCGCCGTCCCCCCGTGCAGATGCGCTCACCTAATCACGAATGGCTGCCGTATAACAAGAGACCTAATATCCGGCAATGTATGGAGACAGCCTGATATCCCTCTGCCAAAATCTGAAACCTGAGAACTTTTGTACTTATTAACTGTATTTATATCCCACTTTCCTTCCGTGGAGTCCAGGGCAGCACATATCCGACAAGGGGCAGGCCCTGTCCAGTGCTGCAGCGTCACCCCAAGATCCACCGACCCAGACTTCACAAGCAAGTGAACGCATGGTGCAGGCAGGGCTGCCGGATGGCCTCCAAAAGCAGCTATCAGACGCACCAAGCCCAAGGGCAGCCTCCTCCACGCCAAACAGCTCGCTCGGTGTACAGGTTAAGAGCACGGACCTGGGAGAACTGGGTTTGATTCCCCACTCCTCCACATGGAGCTGCTGGTGTGACCTTGGGTCAGCCGCAGGGCTCTTTTTGTAGAAAAAGCCCAGCAGGAACTCATTAGCATAATAGGCCACACCCAACAGCAGGAACTCATTAGCATATTGGGCCACGCCCCTGACAGCACAGCTCATTAGCACACTAGGCCGCACCCCCATGTTACCAGAAGTGTGGTCATCCAGCCACACCCACCTTTCCCTTCTTATTCTGTTTACCTTGTTTGTTGTCAAAACCCAGGGCCTTTTGTTGTAGCAGGGACTCCTTTGCATGTTAGGCAAAAAACCCGTAATGTAGCCAATTCTAATGAGTTCCTGCTTTTGGGTGTGGCCTATTATGCTAATGAGTTCCTGCTGGGCGTGGCCAACTCAGGAGCCAGCCGGAACTCCGTTCCTG
>NW_015173172.1:355025-366780 GCF_001447785.1 Gekko japonicus | reverse complement strand
CATTCCTGCCCAAAAATAGCCAAGATCAGCCGTAAGTTCTTTCAAAGTTGTTCTCTCAAGGGCGGTTCTCTCAGAGTTCTCTCAGCCCCACCCGCCTCACAGGGTGTCTGTTGTGGGGAGGGGAAGGAATTGTAAGCCACTCTGAGACTCCTTCGGGTAGTGAAGGGTGGGGTACAAATCCAATCTCTTCTTCTTGGTGCTATCTGGGGCCTGGTGAGGCTACCGGTAGACCGAGACAATCCAGCATATTTTCTGTTTGTTTCCCTCGGTGAAAATACTGGATCGCCCAGGTCAATATCGGACACCTGACAATCTTAGATGCAGGGGTTTCTCCAGTGGTCCATGGGCTTGAGAAACAGGGCATGTTCCGCTAAGGCATAGTTGACACATGTGGATATAAGAATTCTATGGTTTTCCTTGAGAAGATTAAAAAAACACACACACAAAAACCCAGTTCCTGTGTCCACTATGTGGAAAACTAACAAACATGATGTAGTGATAATCTGGGTGACCTTTGGCCAGTCACAGTTCTCTCAGAACTCTCCCAGCCTCACCTGCCTCACAAGGTACCCATTGTGGGAAGAGCCAGCATGGTGTATTGACTAAGAGCAGCGGATTCTAATCTGGAGAACCGGGTTTGATTCCCCACTCCTCCTCCACATGAAGCCTGACCTTGGGCCAGTCACTCTCTCTCAGCCTAATGTACCTCACAGGGTTGTTGTATGGGGGAAATGAAAGCGTAAGCTGTTTTGGGTCCCCGTTGGGGAGAAAAGATGGAGTACAAATGAAGTAAATAATAAATGAATAAATAAACAAACCCAATTTGGTACATTCAAAGCACTGCCTTTACTTCTCAAAGGGCTTGCCTTCTGTTAGGACGGGCAGTGGTTAGAGCCGGATCCATTCCCAGTCCCATCCGGGGCATGAGGGTGAGGCATTTGCAGGTGAAAACTGACTGGTAGGTGGGGACATGCTTAACCCTCACATTTGCCACGTTCCCTGCTCTTTGCCTGCAACCGGGAGAGGTACGGCCTATTCCTTCGCTGCTGCATCATTTCTTGTGCAATGCTGGCGACGAGGCCCCTGGGCCTTTTTCTTTCTCCAGGTAAGTACCCCCTGCTGACCAGCTGATTGGCACCTGGTGCATCCTTGCCAACACTGGGCCTAGGAATCTTGAACTTCACCTGTATTACTGTACTTTGTATAAATAAAGTCCAGGAGATATATAAAGATTGAAATTGCGAGCCTGACATTAAAATGTAATTTGACCAGAGCTTCTATTGTAGCAGGAACACCTTTGCACATTAGGTGACACGCCCCTAATGTAGCCAATCCTCCAAGAGTTTACAGTAGCCCCTGTAAGAAGAGCTCTGTAAGCTCTTGGAGGATTGGCTACATCAGGGGTGTGTCGCCTAATATGCAAAGGAGCTCCTGCTACAAAAAGAGCCCTGTCTGTCTATTCATCTTGCTGCACAGGGAGCTCCAGCCCGCCGGGCCTGATGAGTCATCTAGGGTTCCCCCCCCCCATCCATAGCATTGTGGAATATTGCTCGGCCAGGAGCATATGTGCGAGACAGCCGTGATGTATGCAACGTGTGCCTTGAAACCAGAACTTCATGAATTTTAGATAAAGTGCAAAGTTAAGGCCCGTCATTCCTCATGCATGATGGATAACGACGTAAAACCAGCAAAGATAAAGTCCCCAATAAATCTTATAATAAGCTGAAGTTGGGGAGATATTCATATTCTTTTTTTCTCTCTCTCTCCTCCGGAGGGACTTTGCTCCATTTTCTTTGCTGGGTGGTATATCACATCCCCACCCCACCAAAGCACTATCAGTTAAAAAGATGCTAGGGGTTTTGTGAAGTGAAATGAGACCCTTCCGGGTTTTAAAATACAACTGAGACCCTGGTGGCAGTTTTTGCAACTGGAGAGCATCAATGAGGAAAGCATATAGCAATGCAAATAGGGATGCCCTTGGCATAATTGCTAATATTGGGCATCACCAGGTCTCATCTTCTTAGACATATATGTGTGAAGAAGGTTGCCAACTTCAAGGCAGGGGCTGGAGATCTCTAGGTGTTATAACTGATCTCCAGGCAAGAGAGATCAGTTGTCCTGGAGAAAATGGCTGCTTTGGAGGGTGGACTCTAGGGCAGGGGTCATTTCCTGCGGGAGCGCACAGGAGTGGAGCACCAGCAGTAAAGAGTCCAGTAAGCAGGCGCATGCAACAAGCCCCGCCCCCTTCTCCCAGCAGCCCTGGGCCGCAAGGAGCTAGAAGCAGCCAGATAAGTTGCAGAGCCCCCCCTCCAGATAGCAATCCAAAACAGTCCAGTGGCATCTTTAAGACCAAGGTTTATTCAGGTACAAGCTCTCCTTCCTCTGTGAGGGCAGATCTGCATGTCCCCGTCCCCCTCCCATAGCTAGCAAGCCAAAAGTGTCCAATAGAGCCTGAGCAGTGGGTGTTGCCTCCTGACACACTTCCGGTGATGTCAGGGGGTGTGGCATATGCAGATAAGTTATGCTAATGAGTTATGCTAATGAGCTCCTGCACCTCTTTTTCTACGAAATGATCCCTGCCCTAGGGTATTATACCCCTTGTGAGGTCCCTCTATGACATTATGCCCGCCCCACATGAGCTCCCTCCCCTTCCCAAACCCCATTCTTCTTAGGCCCCACCTCCAAAATCTCTAGGTATTTCCCCAGTGGGAGTTGACATCCCGTCATGTGCGTATTTGGGATGTTTCCCATGTTCTACAATCCCAGCCCAACTGCTTAGGGGTGTGTGTGTCTTACTAGGAAACTTTGCTGTTAGATTCAAAACATACCTAGCAATCTGCTTAACGACTAACTGAAAACTTTCTTTTAATATCATACTTGTGATTGTTTGGGCCTCTGGCCGAGAGCGCCAAGGTTTGCAGAAATCCCAAGGAAACGATATGCAAGATCCAGGTTTGCTTACAAGGAGATTACAATAAGCAATGATTAAGCTTACAGACATAGCAGGCTAAGCGCTCGTCTGCTGGGTCTCTCTCTCTCACACACAGCAAAAATTAGCCAGATCTTGGGATGAGATGCATAGCTAAAACTAATTGCTTACAAGAAGATTACAATAAGCAATGATTAAGCTTACAGACCTAGCAGGCTAAGCGCCCATCTGATGGGTCTCGAACACACACACACAGACCTTGGGATGAGATGCATAGCTAAAACTAAGCATCTTGTACGTTAATTGCTGGCTAAGAGTAAAATTATCATCATTATCATCATAAGAACCTCATGGGGAGTTCTCTGTCTGTCTCTCTGTAATGTGTAGTAATCTTCCCCATGTCCTCCTTACATGATCAGATTATGTTACTGTCTTCAGTGCTCTCTCCAAGCCAGTGGTTCCCAAACTTATTTGGCCTACCACCCCCGTTTCAGAAAATAAAAGGAAAAAAAAACCTCAATGCCCCCCTAGAAATCTACCTTCAAAAAGTGGACAAAAAGATGCAGTGACAAATTAGCACACAAGGCTCCTACCGCCAACCTGGATTGTTCCAGCGCCCCCCCCCCAGGGGGCAGTATTGCCCACTTTGGAAACCAATAAGCTGTGGAGTCTTGTGAGCAAAAATTCTACTTTGTGAGCCACTGGTATTAAAGTTGTGAGCGAGCAATTTGGCTGCTGCATAAATTAGTCTGCTCTGGAGCCATCTGTAGCCAAGGCAAAAATGTGTGAGCCGGAGGCTAAAAAACTGTGAGCTAGCTCACACTGACTCAGTTTAGAGGGAACATGGACCATCTTATGTGTTCCTGGTTGCCACCAGTGGCAGCCAGTAAAGATTGATAGGGTGATATAAAGACCAGAGTCAAATGGGAGGGCATGACCTAGGGCTTCCATTTCCAGCGGTGGCCCTGAGTTTCTTTATAAAGCTGTGATACCCTCAACTGAATATATTTCTCCCTGCTTCTTTTTGTCCTGACCTTTCCATTAAAAGCAACTGGAACAAATTGCAAACAACATTTCTACAGTTCGGGGGATAAGCAACTCCCTCTAACTCATCTGCCACCCATCTATTCCTTGTATTATTCCTTCCAGCCGAAATTATGTCTGCTGAGCGAAGCTGATGGAGCAGCACAGATGTGTTTTGAACACCACGGGGGGCAGCCGCCTCGCTGGTTGAGAGCCAGCTCTGGGCACTACAGCAAAGATAGAATTCCCCTACCTTTTCTCTGCTGTTGATTACATTTTATTGGCCTGTCTTAGCTGCTGGTAATTGTATCCCGAGACCAGGCAAGTGGCGAGCCTTCCATTTCAGACGATCTCCTCCAACTGTGCGGTGGTTTTCTGCCCTACGCTGTTCCCTGAGTGACGGCCATATTAAGGACCACATGGGTACTTGGGATCACATGGGTTAAATGGCGAGTGCTAAAAAAAGCTAACCTGTAATGCACCTGAAGGGAAGCTGTGGCTGCTTTTTTTGTTTGCTTGTTTGGCCACAGCTTGTCCCGTTACAGTTTATCCGAATAAACCGAATAAACCGATTAGTGAAAATGAATATGTGGAATTCAGCTCCCGGTATGCTCTTATTGGCCCTTCTTCATTCCCCTTAGGGATTCTGCAGTACAAGCTACAGCTGGTAGTTATTCCACTGTCAAGATATTAGGACCCAGCAATTCTGCGCTTCCCGGGCCACGTTCCCCAGCTTTCTCCTTATCTCCTCTATTCTTCCTCTTCATGTATTCTGCACACCATCAGTTTTTATCTTCAGGTTTCCTTCCTTCCTTCTTCTTCTTGACTACTTGTTTGCCTCATGGCCTTTAAATCAGTCTCTTGACCATTTTGGTGCAGTGGTTAAGTGTGCGGACTCTAATCTGAGGAGAACCGGGTTTGATTCCCCACTCCTCCACTTGCACCTGCTGGATGACCTTGGGCAAGCCACAGTTCTGACAAGAGCTGTCCTTGAAAGGGCAGTTCTTGAAAGAGTTCTCTCAGCCCCACCTACCTCACAGGGTGTCTGTTGTGGGGAGGGGAAGGGAATGGAGTTTGTAAGCTGCTCTGAGACTTCGAGTGAAGGGTGGGGTATAAATTGTTGGGGAAACTGGCAAAATAGTTAAATATTCAGGGATTGCAATAGAGCTTGGCTTCACTGGAGAGGAGGCATTTTCTTCTATGTACAAATCTTTATTTCTAAGGGAAGGATTCATGGGAAATCTACAAAACAACAAAGACACCGAAGACTACATCTTTATACTTTGACCACACGGTCTACAACAATGGAGATGCTTCTTCCTCTTCTTCTTGACCCCTAGAAGGAAATCACCTGAATGTATTAACCAATGATTGTTAGTAAATAGGCTTCAGTTTTCCCGGGCTTTCTTCCCATTGACTCTGTGCCAGGTTCCTTTCCAGGTCAGTCTAAACAATAGCACCCAAGGTAAACACATTTAACCCTACAATGACTGAATTTTAGACCTTGCAACACACATATTTCCAACATAAATCCAATCTCATCCTCCTCCTTCTTCTTCTGTGTTTTTGTCTCCTTTCCTCATCTGTCCTTAAACACTGCTAATTTTCTTCTGAACTCCTCTCTGAATAGTTGTGTCATGGCTCTGTCTCCTCTGCCATTTTGTTCAAAACATCATTACCTACCTACCCTTTCTTCTACCTGTTCTTTATTTCTTACTCTGAACACCTGTCCTTCAGCTTCCTTTCCTCCTACCTTCTCTGTGTCCCAGAACCTCTCAGGTGTGTCCCAAGGTAAGGTCAAACTGACAAGTTCCCAGCCAAACTGACAACTCATTACCTTCCCTCACAGATGCTGGACTGCAAGCTTTTGCTTCCCCAAGCAATTAAATGCCCCATGCCATCACAGCAGCCCACCCCCTCCTGCAGTATGAAGTGGCCCAATCCAGCATTCACCTCATGCACAGAAGAGAATCACTGAAAAACTTAGATTTTTACCTATGAAGCCAGCATTATTGATCAGCCTCATTAGTCAGGTCCAGCCCATGATTTCTACAATCCTTATACACCCTGTCGCCACTTAAAAATCGATACGCATGCACTGCAATCTGCAAAAAAGATCCAAACCATTGCATGAAAATCAACAGGTATCGGAGGCCACATGTGGGAAACTAGCCATATCTGCACAGCAAAAGGAGACGTTTCACACATAGCCCAAAGTGTAAGCAGACGGAACAAGCTACCCAGTTAGACTGGCTGAAACCCAACTGTGTGTATCGGTCCTACTTGAAGATGAACTGCACTGGGCGTTCTCCACTTGCGCTGCCAGAAACCTCTGTGTAATTAAGGGCATCATGCAAAGGGTAATAGCCATACATTACAGCCCGTGCACTTGCGCTAAATTGCCTCTGAGCCTCAGAACTTGCTAACCGGGAAACCCTGCCAAAGGCATAGCAACGTTGCCTAACTGTACTCTTCCTAGAGTCCATCTAATATGAACTTATTTAGAACAATGGCCCATTTACTTTATAAATCACCGTGTGAGTGGCCACAGCTTTCAAACTAAGAGCATTAAATCAATTATTATTACTGAATGGAGGGAGAATGCAACAGTGCTGCTTTTTCTGGCAGAGCATGTATCAATGAGATATTGATCTCACAGTGACACCCAAAAAAAAAAAATTGTGCTGAATGGATTCAGAAGTGGAAGGGGTGTTATCTTCACCCTGCAGTCTGTGTTAAAATAAGCCACACGTCCCGAGAAAGGAGCTGTTGACTTCTGTATTTTCCAACCCTGTCTTTACATGGGCTAAAAAATAGTGCTGGCCATATATACAAGCAACAGGGGGGGAGAGAGAGAAAGAGAGAGAGAGAGGGAATGATCCAGTATATCTTTAGGATAGGTAAAGGTAAAGGTCCCCTTGCTCGAAAGCCAGTCGAATCCGACTCTAGGGTTGCGGTGCTCGTCTCCGTTTCAAAGCCGAAGAGCCAGCGCTGTCCGAAGACGTTTCCATGGTCATGTGGCCGGCATGACTAGACACCAAGGCGCACGAAACACTGTTCTCACCGAAGTGGTACCTATTTATCTACTTGCAATTTCTTGCTTTCGAACTGCTAGGTTGGCAGGAGCTGGAACGAGAGATGGGAGCTCACTCCGTCATGCGGCGCACTCGGGTCTCGAACTGCTGAACTACCGACCTTCCACAGCCCGCAGTTCAGCGTCTTAACCACTTGAGCCACCGCAGCTCGTTTAGGACAGACAGGCTAAATTCCAAACACATGAACACATGAAGATGCCTTATACCACGGGTGGCCCAACTGTGGCTCGGGAGCCACATGCGGCTCTTTCACACATATTGTGTGGCTCCCGGCAGGAAAGCCGGGGAGGCTAAATATCATTAGCAAACAAATGATCATTGGACAAATAAATACCATTATCAATATCTGCTTTTACCGCTTTTGTTATTTTTTTCGGCAGTCTCATTTAATGTAATAAAGAGCAAATCTGCATATTTCCCAGTAAAAAACGTGTAATAAGTGTTCACGTCTTGCAGCTCTCAAACATCTGACGTTTATTCAACGTGGCTCTTACATACAGCTCACCCAGATCACCGCAGACAGTGACAGCAGCCATGAAATTAAAAGACGCCTGCTCCTTGGGAGGAAAGCGATGGCGAATCTAAACAGGAGGAGACTCTTGAGAGTCCCTTGGACTGCAAGAAGAACAAATCAGTCAATCCTCAAAGAAATCAACCCTGACTGTTCCCTGGAAGGCCAGATAATGAAACTGAAGCTCAAATACTTTGGCCACCAAATGAGAAGGGAGCACTCACTGGAGAAGACCCTGATGCTGGGAAAGATTGAAGGTCAAAGAAGACGGGGACGGCAAAGGATGAGATGGTTAGACAGTGTCATCTATGCAACGAACATGAAGTTGAGCCAACTTCAGAGGACGGCGGAAGACCGGAAGGCCTGGCGTGATCTGGTCCATGGGGTCGCGAAGAGTCAGACTCGACTGTGCGACTGAACAACAACAACTTACATAAAGCAAGTTCGGCCACCCCTGCCTTATACTGAATCAGGCCCTTGGTCCATCAAAGTCAGTATTGTCTACCCAGACAGGCAGCAGCTCTCCAAGGTTTCAAGCAGAGGTCTTTCACATCAAATCCTACCTCTGGCCCTTTTAGCTGGAGATGCCGGGGATTGAACCTGGGACCTTCTGAATGCAAAGCAGATGCTCCGACCACCGAACCACAGCCCCTCCCCACCACCACTGCCCTCTTTCGAATGATTCCTTTAGCAGCTGGGGCTTGCTGGGAGCCAGCAGAACAGTGGGTTCGATTGTGCCAAACATCTCAGCGACTTCTCCGCCTCCCCCATCCTGCCGTGGTTTTCGGGGCAAGTGATTAAGCAGAGGCGGTTGGCCATGGCCTTCCTCTGCAGGTTTTTCCTTGGTGGTCTCCGGTTCAAGTACTGACCCAGCATAGCTTCCGAGATCTGATGAGATTGGCCTACACGGGATATGCCCATTTTATTAAAAATGCAGGTGCCCTTGAGAAGTATCAGGTTGCCAACAGCAAAACGTATCAGACTGTACAAGACAAGACTTTGCCCGAGCTTACCTGCAGACAGTCATGCATTATGTTAGGATCAGCTGGGATGCAAATATGAAGTCCTGAGGTCTACAGCTGGCTGCCTCTCCCATCCCAAGCTTCATGCCCCCCCAAGGATGTCTAGTCTTTCCTCTTGGCTATAAATGCTTCCCTCTCTGGCCTACACAGCCCAGGCTAGCACGATCCCGTCAGATCTTGGAAGTGAAGAAGGTTCAGCCCTGATCGGTACTTGGATAGGAGACCACCAAGGAAGTCCAGGGTTGCTACACAGAGGCAGGCAATGGGGGTTCATCTCTGAATGGCTTGCCTTCAAAACCCCACAGGGTCTCCATAACAGCAGAATGAGAGGGTTTGGTGTAGTGGTGAAGTGCGCGGACTCTAATCTGGGAGAACCGGGTTTGATTCCCCACTCCTCCACTTGCACCTGGCTGGATGACCTTGGGGAAGCCATAGTTCTGATAAGAGGTGTTCTTGAAAAAGAGCAGTTTCTGTCAAAAGCTCTCTCAGCCCCACCTACCTCACAGGGTGTCTGTTGTGGGGAGGGGAAGGGAAAGGAGTTTGTAAGCCGCTCTGAGACTCCTTTGGGTAGTGAAGGGCGGGGTATAAATCCAATCTCCTCCTCCTCTAATCTGGGAGAACCGGGTTTGATTCCCCACTCCTCCACTTGCACCTGCTGGATGACCTTGGACAAGCCTTAGTTAAGAGCTGTCCTTGAAAAAGAGCAATTTCTGTCAGAGCTCTCTCAGCCCCACCTACCTCACAGGGTGTCTGTTGTGGGGAGGGGAAAGGAGTTTGTAAGCCGCTTTGAGGGCGGGGTATAAATCCAATCTCTTTTTCTTCTTTTTCTTCTTCTTCTTCTCTGGATTCCTGGAATTTCCACCAACAGCTTAAAGGACAACAGCTTCCTCAAGGGCAATCTTAAAGGAAGATCGCGAGTGGACTGCGAGTTGAAAGTATTGAATCATGCCTGCCACCGTCACATTAATAACGACTACTAGCACTTTATTACGTTAGATGGCTTTAGAACTGTTTTAATTGTAATTTATGTTTTAATGTAAGTGATCTGTTTTTCTGCAAGCCGCCCTGAGCCAGAAGAAAATAAGTAAATAAAGAAGTCTGCTGTGACTTGATGGCAAAACTCTAAATAAATAAATAAATAAATATTTCCAGGGAAACAGTCATGTGTCTGTGGCTGCCTCTTTCTGAACATCTCTGTCCCTCAACCTTCCCTCTACACACCAGTCTTCTCCTTCTCCTCTGTTAAGAACATAAGGACATAAGAGAAGCCAATGTTGGATCAGGCCAATGGCCCATCTAGTCCAACACTCTATTTTATTTATTAATTCGATTTCTATACTGCTCAATCCCGGAGGCTCTGAGCGGTTTACATAGGCATATTATACTTCCTAGCTAGGGCCACAATGTATATATCTGGGGGAGGTGAGTGCCTACCAGGCACCCAGCCGGCTTGTTCTTTCTTCCTGCGGCTTCGTGGTGGTTTCTATCTTGGCACGGCTCCGCAGTGGCTCCTTCTGGGTTGGCTCCACAGTCCGCGACTGTGCGACGACTGCTGCACCGGCCTCTGTCCGGTTGGTTTTGGACATGCTGCGTCGCCGCGTCTCTGGGCCACTCTGACACACAGTGGCCAAAAATGCCAGGTGCCACCAGGAGGTCCACCAGTGGGGCCAGGACACTAGGAGCCCTCCCACTGTTGACCTCTACAAACTCCTCCGGTTCCCTTCTTCCTGTCTCCTTGGTTCAGACCCTTGCTTGCAACTTGTTCTGTATCTGGACTGATCATCCTGACCTCTCTCGACCTGGTTGGCCTCACAGGCTTTTTCCAGACCTGCCTCCTTTAGCGCTTCCACTCCAACTCTGTTCCAAATCCTTCCATCTTTTTTTTTTTTGTTTGCTTGGCTGCTAACAGACATCCTCCTGTCCCTGGGAAGGCACTTTATTCTACCACTCTGATTTTTGAGAACAAGCAAAATGCAAGGCAAATGAAAGGGGGGAAGGGAAGTATCGTAAAAAAGAAACCGACAACCCGCGCAATCCAACCCCTGCACATTTGCCGTATGAGATGGCTTTTTTTAGTGGAATTATAATTTTCCGCACACGGTGACATTTTAGGTACGCCATAACTTTATTTGTCTGTTGCACACAAAACCAATTTGAATAAAGCAGCAGCCGTCTCTTCTTCCTATTTAAAAACCACAGATATGGCATTAGTGCCACAGTTACTTATAATTACTGCCTATCACTATGACCCCCCCCCCCCGTGATGTACTTTCATAACCAGTTCACCTGATAGCTTAGCTGTACCATAACATACATGCATGTCTCTGCTCTGGAAATAACACAGTGAAGCTGCAAGAAACACATTTTGTGTCAATTTTTTTGGGGAGTTAAGCCTAAAAAGATCAAAATACGCAGGATGCAGTGTTCCCTCAAAGCTGAGTTAGTGTGGACTAGCTCACAGGGTTTTTTTAGCCTCCGGCTCACACGTTTTTGTCTTCGCTCAGGAAGGATGGCTCCAGAGCAAACTGATTTATGCAGGAGCCAAATCGCTCGCTCACAACTTTAACGCCAGCAGCTCACAAAATGGGATTTTGGCTCACAAGACTCCACAGCTTAGAGGGAGCATTGGCAGGATGGTGCATCTTGAGCGCAGCTGCACTCAACTTCGATCGATATGGTTTAGGAGGAGATAGGGACACATCTCCACAAAATCAGATTCAGACGGAATGTGAGAATTCTGGCTTGATGCATATTTAGGGATCTGTCAGATTAGGGCTCTGGAGGGAAGGTGGTTGTCCTGAACCTCCTTGTCTTATAGATAATACTCAGATTTATTTTCTGAGAAAGGGAGAAGATGAACACTGGCCAGATATGCAAACTCCTGCATGCACTAAACAGAGAGTGCAACAAAAGAGGCCGAGTCTACATCAAAAAGTGCACGTGTGTTGATTAGGGTTTCCAACCTCCTGGAGGGGCCTGGAGATCTCCCGGAATTAGAACTCATCTCCAGGAAATAGAGAACAGTTCTCCTGCAGAAAATGGCTGCATTGGAGGGTGGACTCCATGGAGTTATACCCTGCTGAGGAGGAGGAGGAAGAAGAAGAAGAAGAAGAAGAAGAAGAAGAAGAAGAAGAAGAAGAAGAAGAAGAAGAAGAAGAAGAAGAAGAAGAAGAAG
>NW_015173172.1:351837-355007 GCF_001447785.1 Gekko japonicus | reverse complement strand
GTTTGGATTTATACCCCGCCCTTCACTACCCAAAGGTGTCTCATAGTGGCTTACAAACTCCTTTCCCTTCCCCTCCCCACAACAGACACCCTGTGAGGTAGGTGGGGCCGAGAGAGCTCTTGTCAGAAACTGCTCTTTTTCAAGAACAGCTCTTATCAGAACTATGGCTTGCCCAAGGTCATCCAGCCAGGTGCAAGTGGAGGAGTGGGGAATCAAACCCAGTTCTCCCAGATTAGAGTCCGCGCACTTAACCACTACACCAAACTGCAAAGGGTTTTGTATGCCCTTTCACGAGCTAGCCTGATCTCGTCAGATCTCCGAAGCTAAGCAGAGTCAGCCCTGGTTAGTATTTGGATGGGAGACCACCAAGGAAGCCCAGGGTTGCTTTGTAGAGGCAGGCAATGGCAAACCCCCTCTGTAGTCTCTCGCCTTGAAACCCCAACCGGGGGATGCTGTAATTCGGCTGTGACTTGATGGCGCGGGGGGAGCCAGAACTAGCAAGTCAAGGACCCCAGGTCCTGAAACAGAAACCTACATCTGGGAATGACCCTGCCAAACTACTGGAGTCCACGCACGCTGCGTGCTCAGGTCCCCCAAACTGATGCCAGGGGAAGAAGGAAATCAGAGGTATGGGCACAGCAGCCTCTGGATTAGCCATGCCCAGTATAAACACCAGGGCTTTTTTGGTAGAAAAAGCCCAGCAGAAACTCATTAGCATAATAGGACACACCCAACAGGAACTCATTAGCATATTAGGCCACACCCCTGGCAGCACAGCTCATTAGCACATTAGGCCACACCCCCATGTTACCAGAAGTGTGCTCATCAAGCCACACCCACCTTTTGCTTGTTATTCTCTTTACCTTGTTTGTTGTCAAAACCCAGGGCCTTTTTTTTTAGCAGGAACTCCTTTGCATGTTAGGCCACACACCCCTAATGTAGTCAATCCTAATGAGTTCCTGCTTTTGGGTGTGGCCTATTATGCTAATGAGTTCCTGCTGGGCGTGGCCAACTTGGGAGCCAGACGGGAACTCCGTTCCTGTGCATTCCTGTCCCAAAATAACCCTGACCCCTGATAAACACTGTCCTTCCCTGGTTCAGTAGCTTCTAGCTGCTAGCCACTTCTTTACCTGGGTTATCCCGTCTTCCACTAGCTAGGGTTGCCAACCTGGGTGGAGATCTCCCAGAATTACAACGGGTCTCTAGATGACACAGATCAGTTCCCCTGCAGAAAATGGCTGCTTGGGAAGGTGGACTCTGTGGCATTATTAGACTCTATGGTGTTACTGTTGAGGTCCCTCCCCTCCATGAACCCTTCTCAGCCCGGGCTCTTCCCCCCAAATCTCCAGGGATTCCCCAACCCAGAGCTGCCAACTCCAGGGAAAGCTGAGGTTGAATGGCACTGACCACTTTCAACAGCAGGGTTTATAGCCCCGTGACTGCCAAGAGGCCCACTTGCTGACCACTGCCTCCACCTTGGTGAGGTCAACCCCCAGCCATAGGACACTGCCCAAAGACCTTTAGTTGCTCCTTCGGGCCTTTGGACCCATACTGCAGTTAGGACTCCAGTGTCTCTGGGGTGTGGTCCACCACACTCCTCTCCAAGCACGTCACCTCTCTTGCCACCAGAAAGGGGTTTGTCTCTTCTGCTGCCCTCGCTATCCGGCTTCCCGTCATTGATATCCAGCTGTCTCTTCTCACTCCACTTCCTCCTGTTTTGCCCTTTATTACCGGCCACATCCCTGACACATCCGCTTCCTGGATCTCTCGGCCGACTCTTGAGAAAGGTTTTACTCAGGTTGCCGACCTCCAGGTGGGGCCTGGGGGTCTCCCAGACTCACACCTGATCTCCAGGCGATGGGGATTTGTTCACCTGGAGAAAACGGCTACTTCGGAAGGCGGACGCGGTGGCATTACACCCTGCAGAGGTTCCTCTCCTCACCAAACCCCACCCTAGCCAGGTTCCACTCCCCCCCCCCTTCTCCAGTAACTTCCCAATCGGGAGTTGGCAACCGTAACTTTAATCCGGAAGAGGCCTTTTTAGCCTCCTTGCTCTCTGAGGACTGCCAAATATTATACCTTGACGTGGGGCTCACTCTTCCTTCCGCATGCCTGCCCCTTATGCATACTCCGAGCTAGTACACCTCTGGAGTGATTTGCCTGGGCATGAAGAGCGGCTTCAAAAGAAGAAGGAAACAGGCTTATTCTTTCACATGAAAGAGAGAATCATCTTTGAGGCCCCGTTAGAGTTGCTAAGTGGAGGAGGACTACTTGCTCTGTCTTTGAATTCCCACCAATTATCTGGCGAGGGAGACAGGTAGAAGTAAGGAGGAACCACAAGAGAGTATATATATTTAAGCTGGCAGTTAAAGTACCTCCTAGGCTGTATTCAAGTCTTCTTCAGACTTGTCTCGGTGCAAGTGTGGTGTGTCTGTGTCAGGTACTAATCTCACACTTCGGGAACATCCCAGAGAAGATATATGAGCTCATGAAGCTGCCTTATACTGAATCAGACCACTGGTCCATCAAGGTCAGGGTTGTCTACTCAGACTGGCAGCGGGTCTCCAGGATAGGGTAGGCAGAACCTCTGGTGGAGGCAGGGGTCCCCCCCTGCAAGTCCCCACCTCCCCACTGCTGATCATCTGGCCAGCAGGGGGGACTTTGCACCAAAAAGAGGGAGATCCATCTGACGTGAAGCGATAAGTCTACACCACTGACCATGTGACCTGGAAGTGACATCATCACATCTGGGATGCGGGGGGGGGTGACACTCTGGTATTTGGGCAAAAACCCTACGGTAGAAGCCAAATTTACAATAGGGTTTTTGCCCAAATATCAGAACATTGCCCCAATGTCCAAGATGTGATGATGTAACTTCAGTTTGGTGTAGTGGTTAGGTGTGCAGACTCTAATCTGGGAGAACCAGGTTTGATCCCCCACTCCTCCACTTGCAGATGCTGGTGTGACCTTGGGTCAGTCACAAGCTCTGGCACAGCTGTCCTTGAAAAAGAGCAGTTTCTCTCAGAGCTCTCTCAGCCCCACCCACCTCACAGGGTGTCTGTTGTGGGGAGGGGAGGGGAAAGGAGTTTGTAAGCCGCTCTGAGACTCTAAGTGAAGGGCGAGGTATAAATCCAATCTCCTCCTCCTCCTCCTCCTCCTCCTCCTCCTCC
>NW_015173172.1:312514-351473 GCF_001447785.1 Gekko japonicus | reverse complement strand
GAGCTCTCTCAGCCCCACCCACCTCACAGGGTGTCTGTTGTGGGGAGGGGAGGGGAAAGGAGTTTGTAAGCCGCTCTGAGACTCTAAGTGAAGGGCGAGGTATAAATCCAATCTCCTCCTCCTCCTCCTCCTCCTCCTCCTCTTCTTCTTCTTCTTCTTCTTCTTCTTCTTCTTCTTCTTCTTCTTCTTCTTCTTCTTCTTCTTCTTCTTCTTCTTCTTCTTCTTCTTCTGGGTCACGTGGGCAGTGATGTGGACACATCACTGTAAGTTATATGTGCCTCCCTGGTTCTTCTGGTAAGCCCCCCAGGCCCCACCCCCTGCCGGTTGCCAGAAGGGACCCGGAAACCCTGCTCTAGGGTCTCAGGGAGAGGGCAACCTCCTTTGTCAGTGGGTACAGAAGACACAGAGGAGCCCCTCTCTTCATTTAATTTATTTTTCCCTGCCGCTTCCGGGAAGTCCTCTTGCAACGCAAGGTTTGGGAATTGCCAACTTGATGATAAAAAGGTAAAAAGGTAAAGGTTCCCTTGCTTGAAAGCCAGTCGGATCCGACTCTAGGGTTGCGGTGCTCATCTCCGTTTCAAAGACGAAGAGCCAGCGCTGTCCGACGACGTTTCCGTGGTCATGTGGCCGGCATGACTAAACACCAAGGCACACGGAACGCTGTTACCTTCCCACCGAAGCAGTACCTATTTATCTACTTGCAATTTCTTGCTTTCGAACTGCTAGGTTGGCAGGAGATGGAACTAGAGACGGGAGCTCACTCCGTCATGCGGCACCCTGGGTCCCGAACTGCAGCATCTTAACCACTTGAGCCACCGCAGCTCCAACTTGATGATACACTCGAGTAAATATATTTAGGAGGTGAGACCTGACTCCTGAACAAACGGAACCTGAAAGAGTTTTGAAAACATGCAATACAAAACCAAAGAGGAATTGGCAAGGGGTGAGGGAAGGAGGGAGGGAGGAACCACTGGAAATATGTAACAGATTTCCTTTTTAGTGGAAATTAATTTGCATAACAAGATCCCAGTGTGGAAGTTCAAAAAGCCACAGTTCCCAAGCACTCTGCGTCTTTCACAAGCACAGCTGAGCTGAGCGACACAATCCAGGGTTGAGCTGGAGGAGACAGAAAAGCTTGAAACAGAAAAAGAGAAAGAGAGAGAGCATGCATGTTTTGAGGCGCCACTATCTGTTTCGATTAGAATCAATGCCGATCCCCTTTGCCTTATTAAGAATCTGAAGTGACTCAGAAGCATTTGCTTGCAAAGCTCAGCTGTATCATAACCTTTGTCGGGGAGGGGTATTTCATGGTTGAAATGGACAAATCGACAAGGAAACTTAATAATTTGGAAGCAGAGGACATTTTTTGCGGACTGGAAAGATTTCGAAGACTATCTGGAAAAGAATTGGGATGTAAGGGATGGTTTATTTAGCTTTGACAATTATTGAAAGTTAATAGATATTAAAAAATAGAATAAGATATAAAACCAAAATAGGGACGGGTAAGTTACCTATAGATATGTGTAATGAAAATGCGATGAAGAAGATTTAAGAACTGAGCAGGAGGTTGGAGCACTGTGGGAAGCTGAACGGGGGGGGAGGGTAGAATGTATTGGTATAAAAGTTTGTGATCTATATTTGACTATGTTTATTATATCCTGATAAATTGTTTTTAAAAAATGGAAGACCCTGCCTCCCCCCTTTTTGCCGGTTGCCAAGCCATGCCTGGCAACTCTAAATATTTCACAAGTAGAAACACTCAAGTCCTTATATAAAACACCCCTATTCTCACATTATGGACTTCTACCTGAGCACCATCCCCCCATAAAAAGCCTATACACATTTCTCTCTCTCTCATGAATATTGTGTGTGTGTGTGTATGCCTGGAGAAGATGGTACTTCTGGCAACCCCTAGTGGGGCTTGGACATTTCAGAGAGGTGTCTTACTATTGCCTGCCTCTGCGTCCCAGACCTGGTGTTTCTTGGAGGTCTCCCTTCTAAGTACTTGCCAGGGTCTGCCCTGCTTAGCTTCCAAGATCTGATGAGATTGTGCTTGCCTGGGCTATCCGCATCAGGGGCCTATTATACGTTTCTGATTGTTTGTCATACATTGTACTCACAATAGTCTGTCCTGCGTGTTAATTGACTATAACATTTTCCCGTAAATTTAAGAATGTTAATCTCACAATGGATCCAATTGTGCTTGTTCTAGAACAGGTACAACTAAACAAAAGATATATTTACCAACCTTTATTGTTTGGAAATCAACCCTGACTGTTCCCTGGAAGGCCAGATACTGAAGCTGAAGCTGAAATACTTTGGCCACCAAATGAGAAGACCCTGATGCTGGGAAAGATTGAAGGTCAAAGAAGAAGGGGACGGCAAAGGATGAGATGATTAGACAGTGTTGTCGAGGCAATGAACATGAAATTAAGCAAACTCCGGAGCATGATGGAAGACAGGAAGGCCTGGTGTGATGTGGTCCATGGGGTCGCGTAGAGTCAGACTCGACTGTGCGACTGAAGAACAACAACTGTTTGGATAAACAGGTAACGGAAGAGGCTGAAAACCAAGTTGGTGCACTCATTTGTACACACCATTTAAAAAGCACATACCTCCAATGGGGACAAGGCCCAGGAATCCGTGGCAGACAACATATGCCATCACATGGGTATCTCCAGTGCGGGCATATTTAGAATAGTGTACACAGCTCTACTCGTCCTGTTTCAGAGACTATAAGAGACCTGGACAAGTAAGGTTGCCAAGAGGAGAAAGGGCTGCAAAGTGCTGCACTGGAACCAAAGCTCAGGCCTGGGACTGAAAGCTGCAGCTTGGCAACTGGCTGCAAAGTATACCTAGGAAGGGGCTGGGAGTGCAAAAGCTTTATGCTCCCATTCAGCCTGAAGGACATTTCAATGCAGACTTTATACAAAGCGTTAGGGATCCTTACCAGGTGTGCTAGATTTCCCCCCCCCCTTTTCCCAGTCTCCATGCAGTGTGGGAAAGCACACAATCTTTCTGTTTGTGAAGTAATTACTAACTCATCCTTTGTGGGAAGGGTGAGGCGCCCAACAGACTGAAAATAACTTTTATATGATGCCTCACTGCTGTTTTAGGCCTTCCTAAATGAGCTAAGCTTCATTTTCTTCCCTAAATTGGTTTACAATGAGCTGTGCATTGCATTAAGTTCCATAACTTTAATGATAAAAGAAATCATTACACAAGCCAATTGCTACTAAGCCATTTGCACTGGAAGTTAATTTCTTTACTGAAAGATATGCCCAATACATAACAATTTGACTCAACCAGAAATGAAATCTGTTTTGAACATATCCAAATTCCAAACCTTATAGTGACAATTGTAGTTAGATAACCCTACTTGACACAAGAACCTAGGCTTGAGCTACAGAATACGGTTGCTAGCTCTGGGTTGGGAAATACCTGGAGATTTCAAAGGTGGAGCCTGAGGAGGGCAGCATTTGGGGAGGGGAGGGTATGATGTCATCGAGTCCACCTTCCAAAGTGGCCATTTTCTCCAGGTGAACTGATCTCTGTTGCCTGGAGATCAATTGTAATAGCAGATCTCCAGCCACCACCTGGAGGTTGGCAACCTTACTACAGGATGGAGGTAGACTTCTGAGATAGTATAATGGACTGTACCAATTCAGAGGATGAGGGATGCCATTGTACTGGGTACAGTGAGCTCTTCTGCAGGTAAAGGCATTCAATGTCTACAAAGTCATGGCTTCACGTATACTAATGACTTGACTCTGGATCTGACCAATAAGTCATCTAGAAAAGGGTGAATGTGAATCCCCTGTTCTCTTAATTTGACAACTGGATTGATTAGAACTTCGGAGAAGACTCTCAGGGGTGTTGAGAGCCTGAACGGGAGCTAATGTGTATTGACTTGGGGTGGGAAAACTGAGAAAGAAGCTAGTGAGCTCGGTGCCTTGAAAATTTTTTCCTTGTCATGACCTTTTGAGAGGCGAAGGACTGGCAGCTTGGAAGAAATGTAACATGCAGATACACCTCTGTAAGAGCTATAGATGTGAACTCTCCTGGTTGCAGGGATTCTGTGATGGAGCAGAGTGTTTCCATCCTGAAGTGTCTCATTTTGACAAACCTGCTGAAGAATTTTAAATACAGAATGGCTCTTCAGTCCCTGTACTTCTTTGGCACCATGAAGAAAACAGAGTAAACTCTGCATCCCTTCTCCATGGATGGCACTGGTTCGATGGCTTCAACATCAAGAAGTTGTTGAACTGCCTGAGTAGTCTTGAGGTGTTTTTCTTGTTTCTTGGAGATTGAATTAATCCTCCTGGGGGAAGGTTGGAGAATTCTATTGCATAACCCTTGGTAACTAACTCCACAGTCCAGAGGTCTACTTGAGATTGGACTTCCAGACTTCTTTAAAATGGAGCAGTCTTCCTCCCACCAGAATCAAGGAGATGTCATGCTTTGGGGTGCTTTCCATCCCGATCGATCTTTTCTGATCTGGCACCGGGCTGCCTGGAAAATCTGGGTTTAAACCTCCCCTTCTGAAGAAAGGTCTCAATTGGTTCCAATTTGGTCTTCTCTGGTCCTTCTTGAATCTTGGTATGGCATGTTGCATATGAAAAGAAGGACCTCTATATGGCCATCTATCTGAACATCTCAATGTCTTTGGCAGCACCTTCTTTTTGTCTCTGGTTTCAATTAGTATTTTATCCAGGCAGTCCCCAAAT
This sequence comes from Gekko japonicus, assembly GCF_001447785.1. Classification (NCBI taxonomy): domain Eukaryota; kingdom Metazoa; phylum Chordata; class Lepidosauria; order Squamata; family Gekkonidae; genus Gekko; species Gekko japonicus. Next base: position 346,746 of record NW_015173172.1, on the reverse strand, counting down.
AATCTACCTCCATGGAAAGGATATGCTGTTACAATTGCCTTTGAATGGAAGTCCGCTTGCTATGCTCTAAGCCAGAGGGTCCTTCTTGCAGCTGCGACCGAAGATATGGCCCTAGATGAAAATACAAGTGAGTCTAGCATTGAATCTGCCGCAGAGGCGGCTGCCTTGAGAATTCTGGTGGATCCTTCCCTGAGGTCTGTTAGACTCTGGTAACGATTGGAGTATCTTCCTTGCTCAGGCAATAGCTGCTCTGGACACTATGGACACAGTTGTAGATGCTTTTATCACCATAGCCATGGCCTCACACACTTTGCATAATGTGAAATCTGCCTTTTTGTCCAGACTGTCGTGAATAGTGCTTTGTCCATCTTCTGATAGTAGACTGGCAGACTGCAATGCTGTAACTGGAGTGTTCACAAATGGAACTTACAAAAACTCATTAGCAAATAATGGTAGTGCATACACCTTTTTAAGGAAGACAAGGTACTGCCTATTTGCCAGAGGTCTGGCCCACTCAGATTTTAATTGTTTTCAAAGAATTCTGGGAAAGGCTCAGTGGTATCTAATCTGGGGGGGAATTCCTTAGGTCTAGGTTTTTGATTAGAGACTGTGATGTCCCTTTCCTTGGCTGCTGGAGATTCTCCCCTCTCTTGTGCTTTGAGGGCTTCAGACAGAAGATACTGGTAATCCTCAGTCTGACAAACTCTATTTGGCTGCTCAGGAATTCCAATGTCCACCTCATTTTGTTCATCTGAAAGAAATGTTCCCAGCCCACCATGGTTCTCTCCCTTTTTCTGCTATAAGCAGTGGCTTTCTTTGGGGCTGCTTCAGTGGGCCAGTACTGGTGCTGGGCTACACTTCTCCCCTCAGGTCTATCTCTCCCAGATCCTGTCCTGACCCTTCGTGGGGAGGGAGAGGAAGAGGAGTAAAGCTGCGATCTCCCTGATGTTTGGTGTTTTTTGCATCCCTTGGATATCATGCCACTATCACAAAAATTCTTAATCTCCTCCTTCATGGTCTACCTAATGACGTAATTAAGAGGGAAGCTGAAATGCCCCGTGGAGTCTTATATTATTTATTTATTTTATGACATTTATACCCCGCCCTCCCCGCGAACGGGCTTAGGGCGGCTCACATAAGGCACCAGGTACATTCGGTATACAAATTACAAATATAAATACAAGATTAAAACAATTTAAAATCAGTTCTACAGATGCATAAATAGGCTCCTAACATCTTGCGCACAGTGGGGAAGACTGGGGTGATGGAAGATGTTACCCCACCTGCCCAGTGGTCTCTCTCAATAAAGAAGTGGTGGTGGCAGTGGCCGTGGTGGCTCCTACTCATAAGCCTGGCGGAAGAGCTCCGTCTTGCAGGCCCTGTGGAACTGCATAAGGTCCCGCATGGCCCTGATCTCCTCTGGGAGCTCATTCCACCAGGTAGGAGCCGCCACAGAAAAAGACCTGGCCCTTGTTGCCACAAGCTTGGCCTCCCTAGGGCCCGGGGTCACCAGCTGGTGTTGCGACCCCGACCGAAGTGCTCTTTGGGGAATATATGGGGAAATGCGGTCCCTCAGGTAAGTCGGCCACCTGTTCACTGACGCTACTGCCATCTGACCACCTGTTCACTGATGCCGTTCACTGTCGGCCACCTGTTCACTGATGCTACTGCCATCTGAGTGGAAGTCCTGTTCTTCTTGTAGATCTGTATCAGAGCTGTCCTGTGGAGCCTCCATTTCAATGACTGCAGAGGTGGCAGCATAGCCAGGTTCCATATCCTCCAGAGCAGCTCTGCGTGCATAGGGGCTGCCTCCATGGGATAAATCCTGTCATGGCCCCCATTGTGAGATGAAAGTCCAAACCAGCTGGAGGCTTTGGTGCACTTTTCAGTAGACAGCGCTTTTTCACGCATTTTGCCTCACCTGGCAGCAAGGGGTCAGCCATGGCCGTAGAGGTGTGTCGTTTGTGAGCCTTGGCGATCTCCCTAGCAGTCTCCCTGAAGTTAAAGATGTGTCCGTTTCCCCCTTCGAGAGGAATCTGTCACTGCCATTGATATGCACCATTTTAAAGCAATTTTACTCTTCTCTCTCTCAGCTTGATGGAGTATATAAGAAGCCCTGACAGCCTTCTTTCGCCTCGCTCCTGGAGATCAGGGGAGGGAAGTGGATAGAATGAGACTAAGGGTGATTTCCCACAAGCGCTGCTCCACACTCACTCCTCCCTTTTGTCCCGATGGTACGTGTCAATTTCGCACAAGCTGCTGCGCGGCCGCATTTTGCCCCGCAGCTTCGTGCGATTTTCCCCGCGTCTACTCAATCCTCAAAAAACAGGATTGAGTAGATGCGGGGAAAATCGCAAGAAGCTGCGGGGCAAAATGCGGTCGCGCAGCAGCTTGTGTGAAATTGACACGTACTATTGGGCCAAAGAGAAGAGTGAGTGCGGAGCAGCGCTTGTGGGAAATCACCCTAAGAAGGATGGGGGGGGGAACAGACTAAAGGGGGGGAAGCAAGTTTAAAAAATAGAAAGATTAACAGAACAAACTGACAAGAGGTTAAAGATTCTAGGACTGAAAAGGCAAAGCCTGTTACCTAGCTGCTTTCCCTGTTGAGACAGGAAAGAAACTGAAGAGGGTAACTCCTACAGGCTGGAGACAGGAAGCTGAAAAATTGTTCCTGCCTCCCTGATTGGATGGTGGGAATCACGCTTCAAGATGTGTGTTTTCCTACCCGCTTCTGAAGTGGTACAATCTATTCTAGCACCTCAGGAATCTACCGCCTCATTTTGGCACATGTGATGACCAAGCCTTTATCTTCGGCATATAGAAAAGGCTTTTTTTGACTTCTCATCTTTGTTAGTTTACCGAAATTCCATTCCTCTTGTATAGAAGTTACTTTCTCATTAATTCAGAGTACCTCTTAAAATCTTATAAATAAGAGGTTCATGGTGCTCTTGAGAAAAAGAAGGTTCAATTCTATATATGAAATTACACATTTCACAACTTCCAGGGGCATATAAAAAGGGGAATTAATACTGGATTCAAATATATAGCCTATTTGTACCGCTGAAGCAACATACACTGAACTTATTATGAGTGAACACTTTATAATGACATTCCTTATGAAGGATCAGTGAAAACTCTGCAAATAATGGCCCAGCACATTTAAAACATAAGATCCTGTTGCTGAATTACATGCGTAAAAGTTATTGCTTATTCATTTACAACATCATGGGCTTCAATTGCAAGTTGACAACTTTTTTGCATCTAAAACTCCATCAATGGAAATTTTATTTGTAAAATACAAGAATTAAATAAAAAATATTTTAAAAAATCTTATAAAGACACAACTTTATTCAAAGATAGTGTTCACAACTCTGGATGGCTGCCAACTGGCACGGAGTAAACCATCAAATGGAAAAAACAGAGAACCACTGTATAAGATCACATTTTAAACACCTCAAAGACCAACCACATTTGCAAATGCTTGGAAAACTGAATGAGTTCCCTGCCTCACTTTATGAACAGCAGCAGTGGCACAGGAGGTCTCAAAATAGAAAGACAGTGTAACCAGTACAATAGTAAACTTGTGAGAAAGGGACAATGCCATGACTGACACTGAACAGTGTCTCAGCATAACAGCATGGATCAACGGAGTATTGCTCAATGTAATTGTATGGCTGAGAAATGAGTGAACTGCAGATGCCATAGCGTGTAGGAGATCCCAAGTTCAATCACTGGTATCTTCTGCCAGGAAGTTCTTCCTAATGTTTAGCTGAAAACTCTTTTGATTTTTAATTTCAGTCTACTCAGTCAGACCAGAACCAACAGATTGAAATTAAATCAAAAGGGTTTTCGGCTAAACATTAGGAAGAGAACTCCCTGACAGTTAGGATGGTTCCTCAGTGGAACAGGCTTCCCTGGGAAATGGTGGGCTCTCTTGAGGTTTTTAAGCAGAGGCTAAAAGGCCATCTGAGAGCAATGCCAATTCTGTGAATTTAGGCAGATCATAAGAGGGAAGGCAGGAAGGGATGAGCCAGTGCTCAGTTCTCGAGGCTCTTTCTTATTTGCCCAGGGTAATGCCAACCGCCACTTTGGGGTCAGGAAGAAATTTTCCTCAAGGCCAGATTGGCCCAAGGATCTCTGGGGTTTTTTGACTTCCTCTGGTCATAGAGCAGTGGTCACAGAGGGAAAGGAGGTGAAGGTAGTTGTGCATGTCCTGCACTGTGCAAGGGGTGGGACTAGACGACCCTTGAGGACCCTTCCATCCAGCCCTATGTTGTTCTTAAAAGGATGTCAGATAACAATCATTACACAATGGTGATCCAGCACAGCCAAGGGAAAGCACAAATAAGAACATACTCATTATCATTCATCAAATTCCCCCCCATAAACATGTTCTAGTTACTACTGCATTCTGGTAAGTAAAGAAATACAAGTAATTAAGAGTTTGTTACTTCTAAGTAAGGACATACAAGACTGAGCTATAGGGCAAACATGCTCTAACAGGGGGGGGGGAGATACAGAGTAAAAATGTGAATCAATTTTTGTATTTCAAAATATCTGACTTAAGCAGCTCTGTTCCAGATTGTGAACTGTCATTGTATACCCTGAGACTAGCAGAAAGACAGCTACACTTTCAAATCTTTGAAAAACCCTTCCTGAGACTAGCAGAAAGCTACACTTTCAAATCTTTGAAAAACCCAGGTATGAGAAGAAAAGCGGAAACAGGTGTTTTTTCAGTTGACTGTAATCTTTCAAGTCGACATCAATATTGTTTTAGTATGGGCAATACACATACTCATGCACGTGTTCTTCTGTGACTTTGGGCACCTTTCTGGGCGATGGCTTGGTTTTATGTGTTTACAAGCAGGGAATCCACAAGGATGGTTTGATTAAAAGAGTTCTAAACGCTGTTTTTAAATTTTGGTTTTATGTTTTTAACGTTATCTATTTTATGTATTTTATTAATATTGTAAGTTGCCTTGAGCTCCTTAAGGAAGAAAGACAGCTCAAAAGACAAGAACTTGTGGGCACTCCTTAAGTAAAATAAATAAGGACTTGTAGGGGCCATTTCATTTCCCTCTCTCTATTTCCTCTTTCCTTTTCCTGAACACCCCCATAAACTCTCCCCTTTTCCTGCTTCCTTCTGACCTTTCCACCCACCAGTCAGCTTGCTTTTATTTGCCCACTCCATCTTCAGTTTGTCCCTCCTTCCTCCCTCCTAGCAGCTTCTCCCCGAGAAAACTTGCATGGTTCCAGCTGTTAGGCTGGCCAGGCCCAGTTGGGTGTGCTGGCTGTCAGGCGGGGCCCAGTTGCACAGTAGAGAACCCACAAGGGCTTGAGGGAGGCACCCTCAGTTTCCCACTCCCCACACTATTTCCTCTTTTCAACCTCCTAGCAGCCCCCGTATTCTTACTTTCCCATGCTTCCTTCTCTTTCCCACCTACCTACCTTTTATCTTCCCCTCCTCTTCAGCTATATTTATTATTTGCTTCATCTATACCCTTCCTCTCACCACAATAGGGACTCAAAGCAGTTTACATCATTCTCCTCTCCTCCATTTATCCTCACAACCAGCCTGTGGGATAGGTTATGCTGAATGTGTGACTAGCTCCAGGTCACCCAGTTAGTTTCCATAGCAGAGTGGGGATTCAAACAAGGGTCTCCCAGATCCTAGCCTGAAACTCTAATCATTATACCACACTGGCTTTTGTGGGGTGGCTGCTGCTGAACAGTAACAAATAGTTAGGTTTGGGTGAATCATGCAGGTTGGGTGGTAACAAGTTACTCAGCGGTAGCAGCCAGGCCTGGCCTGGATGAGTTCCCCCTCAAAAGCCAAAATATCCCTGCAGAGGGCTCTGCCCCCCGACTTTCACTGACAGAAGAAGAGTTGGATTTATACCCCGCCCTTCACTTGGTGTCTCAGAGCCGCTTACAATCACTTCCCTTCCTCTCCCCATGACAGACAGCCTATGAGGTGGGTGGGGCTGAGAACAGCTCTGAAAGAACTTATGACTGACCCAAGGTCATCAAGGTGGCTGCATGTGGAGGAGTGGGGAAGCAAACCCTGTTCTCCAGATTAGAGTCGCCCACTCTTAACTGGCTCTCCAAGGCTTGAAGGTTGGCAGTATTGTGACTGCCTAGCAACGGCCCCTGAGAACATTTGTTTCTTAAAGCTACAGGCACTGCTTCTGTTATGTGGAGGGTTAATTCCCCAATTTTTATTTTTTAGATTTCAGATTTTGGGGGGGTGTAATGATTTCATGTTTTGTGTGTTTGTTGTTTAGATTTCAGATTTTGGGGGGATTTTCTAAGCTTTGTAGAAATATCTGCAGCAATCATTACCAAAAGTCTCACCTCTCCTCCAAGGCTCTGAACCAATTCTTATGATTCTGGTTACATGCAGATCTGAGTGACTGTGAGCCAATAGAACTCAACTGGATGGGAGAGGACAAACCAGTCTCAGTTTAAGAGAGGAGGGGAAAGCTTTCCCCCCTCAGACATGGGATTTTGGTGGCTCTGAATTACAGTGTCAGTTTAGCCAGGTTTTTATTTGGCTTTTGGGTTTGGGGTGAGCTTACGTTAGAAGTTTTAGTGAGACAAGCATCCTGTTAAAGGCCCAACAGCAACTGTGAACCTGGGAAGAATCCTGTCAAGTTGTGGAATTAAAGTCGAGTGAAACCTAGTCAGCTAAGGTAACCTGTCTGGAGAAAGGGGTTTAATTACCTGAACTGAGGCTCAGCTAAAAAGTGGTTACTCTCACTGGAGAAAGCTTGTAACCTAAGGGGTTAAAGCTGAGAAGCAATTCACTTTATATACTGAAACATTTCTACACAAGATCCTTACCTTGTTAAATGGTTTACTTTCTATTTAACATTTGTTGTTCATCTCCATTGCTGTCTTGTCTGTCTAGTCAAATAACTACAAAAAAGTGATTTCATCCAGGAGAGGAGGGGGGGCAGAAGGAGGCCGGCTGGGGAAGCAAAAAAAGGGGGGAGGCATCTTCAAAAGCCTCCCCTTCCCTTCCCCAGCTGGCCTGCCTTGGCAGGCCAGCTGGGGAAGGGGAGGCTTTTGAAGCTGCCTCCCCCCCTTTTTGCTTCCCCTTCTGACATAACTTCCGGTGATGTCAGGGGGTGTGGCATATGCTAATGAGCTATTATGCTAATAGCCTATTAGATATGCTAATGAGTTCCTGCAGCTCTTTTTCTACGAAATGGCCCCTGGGCATGTCCATATTAACTGTTATTTATTTATTTACACTCAAGATGGCTAACAAAACAACATCAAGTTGCAAACATAATAAATAACATAAAAGACCTATCAACAAGATGAAAATACAGCCAGATTTGCCAAAAGAGTTTACCCTCCACCTCTACTGTCTGAAATAAAGCCATTGTACACACTTTCCTGAATGCAAAAAGTGAAGACACCCTTGATACCCACTCTGATAAATCATTCCCAAGGACTGGACCTAACACAGAACGGGCCCATAACCTGACTGGTGCCAGATGGGCAATCCTAAGAGAGAGCACCACAAGGAGAAGGCTGCTTCAGCACCACAGCTGGCACATGAGACTATCCTTCCTGGGAGACATGATTTGATGAGATGTATATATCTAAGGTTTTACTGTCTTAAATGTCTGCTGATTTTCAAACCTTGTCTTGAAACCAAGCCCTAATCCCAAGCATCTCTACAGCAACGAGTTATGACTAGCAAAGCTGGTCCAAATGTAATGCAAACCCCCCTGCATACTCCTCTAGCAAAAGAAAATAATCTAGTACCTATTTTGTGTCTTGATCTACATACGGTAGAATGTTAAAACAGTGCAAAGCCAATATTAACAGCCTTTTAAATTAGCTATCCTGGGAACTCTAAAGACTGTTTTTAATGGAATTGACTTGATTTCTGAATATAATCCTATGTTCCCTGTATTGTTGAGGAAATGCACTGTTGCCTGCTCATTTCTGGAGCATTTTTATTTAGGCCAGCATACTTTTCAACCTGATTCTCCCTGATAGTCAGACAAGATATGAGAAAAGCTTTAATAAACATAGTGGCTTCCTGTCAGAATCATTAGATGGGGGAGGGGGCTTTAAGAAGGAGAAAGCAACACTGATATCCTTGAGAACAAGCTTCAGCCAAAAAGCCACCAACTTCCCTGAAGCAATTCAAAATATCTGACATCCTTTTGAGACCATCAATAACTGGAGCTGCAACAGATACAATGAATCTACAAGTAATCCTGTGCTGCAAAGGACCGAGCAATATCTGTATAAAACAAAAAAGCCCTGAAGACTGTGGTAAATTCAGATTGCTGTTTTTTCCCATCAAGTGTCTTCTGCTACCCTAGTACACATCAGATCCACCTGGATTCTTTAGGGGCAGTGCCAAAGCCAGCCTGCCTCTCAAAGTGAGACTGCCACACTGCACATGAAAGCTCATTACCTTGAATAAATTTTTGTGGGTCTTAAAGGTGCCACTGGACTCTAAATTTGTTCTACATTTCAGGTAGGTTATTAATTAACTTCATTTATATCCCACCTTTCTCCTCAATGGGGACAAAAAGCAGATTACTTCATTCTCCACATTATGTCATTTCATAATTAATATACCTGTTTTTTAAACAATTCTTATTTGGGACTAACTAGTGCTGTAGGGGAGCCTCTGGGGCTCTGCCCTGGCTTTAGTACTGTGTAGAGGGGGCTGATGGAATGTAACCGCTGATCAAATAGGCTATGGAATGGTCAGATTTTTAAGCGTAATAAAAACAATAAGCATAATAAAAACATTGTAGCTATCTTTTATCCATGTTACAAAATGTCATCGGTTTATGTGTTGGTCAATGACTGTGAATAAAACTTATCTACTGGTATTTTAGCATCACTAAGTAGTACTTCATATTAACTCATTTTCATTATTTCAGACTTCCCCTGCATATTGAGAGTTGTGTGATTTCTTGACCTAAAACTAAAATGTAAATTCAGTTCCTTTGATTCACAGACTTTGTGACTTAAACAGTCCCAGAATTCCACCTAAATGCTTCTGCATGCACACCCGTTCACAGACTTCCTAGCAGAGTAGCTGGGGAAGGGGGGACGACGTGTTATGCTTTAAAAGTCATTTAAATGTATAAAAATGTAAAAAGTCTTACCAGGCACTTCAGAGGGATCAGATTTCTTCTCCAAATCTTTCTCCTCTTCATTTTTTGATTCAGGGCATTTGATCACCTTTTCCTGCTTTTCCAAGCTTGTGTTCGTGCCAGTAATAACAACTTGTTGTAAAACAGGTTTCCTTGGCAATGGAGGTTTTGTGCTGGACTGCTCAGGGGACTTTGTTTTAGTTTTACAGGTTTCATTTAAATTGTCACTGATATCTACGTCAGTTATTTTTCTCACTTCTGCCTTTTCACTTTTCAGCAAAGGGGAAGGCAGCCCTTCTTTTTCTAAGTTAAACTCTGCGCTGTGTCTTTTCATCTCCTTTGATTCCCGTGAGGAACTGACTCTGTATCTCAGTGATAACGAAGTCGATCGCAGTTTGACTTGAAATGGATTTTTATCTTCCCAGCCTGACTGGCTGGCACTTGACTGCTGTGGCAGGCCACTACCAGAATGACTTGACACTGATGCTGGATTTATGGCCTGGGGCAGCGGCTCAGGCTCCATCATGCCTAATCCCTTACCTGTACTCTCCAATTCAGACTGTGGAGGAAGTGTTTGTTTGCCAGAGCTGCTTTTTTTCTCTTGAGAAGAGCTTGCCTCCTTCAGCTTCTCACTTCTTGACGAGCTCTTTATTTTAATCTGCAATACTTGTGTGTTTACTGGATTTTCACATTCTGAATTTTCTTTCATGCTCAAGCTGCCAGTCCTTAGCCTCCCGCGAGATGATGACACAGAAAATTTTTTCAAAGCACCAAGCTCACTAGCTTCTTTCTCAGTTTTCCCACCCCAATTCAATACACCAGGTGCTACTGGAGGGCTGTTTTCCTTGTCAGATGCAGGGAGCCCTTCTGTAAGTTTCATTTTGTCCAGAGTCCAGGAAGGTGTGTCTTTCTGTGATGTAGCAGCTGTACATGGAGATGGAGAATAACTACTGTTCTCAGGACTGGTTACATCTGTAAGCTGGAAATGACTTTTTGGTAAAAGAGTAATAGAGTTAGCCAATAAAGAAGATGCCTTACTAGAAAGGTCTTCCACAAGTGCTGGAGCATCCTTCTGTATATCTTTTCTTGTTCCATCTAATGTAGGGAGAACATCATTTTTGGTTGAGATACTCTTATCAGACAGCAAGCTGTTCTTGGAAGGCACATCAGAAATGTGTTTATTTCCCTGGTTTAAACTACTACTTAAATTCCTAGGACATTTCTTTTGGCTTTCATAACATTCTTTGTCCCTTTGTGTTCCTAGATCTGGAGTAAGATGGAGGTTGGTTATATTTTCTTTCTGTTCAGAAGAGGGCAATGATGGTACTTTGTGTGATAATCCTTGTACTTTTTGGCAGCCCTCAGAATTCTTTTCAAAGGGAGGCAAGTCCAATGGAGAAGTGGAGTGCAACACGGAAGACTTTTCATCTTGGTGACTCAAGCTAGGCTGTAGGCCTTTTGACATTTCAAGTTGCTGGGAGTGCACTGCATTATTTGATGAAGCTGTGCTTTCTGTCAGGGCCTGACAGTTGGAACTGACACCTTCATAGGTCAGTTCAGCCGGTGCCTCTTTCCTTTCACATTCATCTTCCTCAGGGGTAGAGCTCAAGTCATTCTGAGACTCTGACAGGCTCTTCTGCAAGAAGCAAATAATAATATAAAAATACTTTGCATTATTTACTTTAATTTGCTCTCAGCTCAGGTGATGCAATCACCAGATGTTGATCCTTCCCCACAAAAGGAAATCATTCTCTGCCCTGGTAGTCTTCAAAATGTGTAATACACCAATTTTTTACTACTTAGAAATTATGATGCATTAGGAAAACAGGAACATGATTACCTAAAAACCTCATTCTACGTCAATTGAACAAAGATGGTGAGCCAGACGAACATAACAGAGGAGAAATTTATGAATCAGGATTTCATATTTCTTACTCTTCATAATGTCTCTTTCATTTGTTTCCTGACCTAAAGGGGAGGGGGAGTGGATGAATCAGCCATTTCAGTCTATTATCTCAGAAGACGTAACAACTTGAAATGTTTTATGTTTGACATCTTTTTTCTCTTTCAAGTGGTAGCAATGCTTTCTGAAAACTCATAAATCATGAATTTATATGTGAGGTATTTATGATACAGTCTCAGAAAACTTTGCATAAATATGACTCTAGGAATGGCGAACTACACTGGATTATTTTACCACAATCTGTTTATAAAGTATCCTCCTGTAATGCTTTTATTTATCTGCCTATATCATTGCAATCTATTCTACAAACAGACTGAACATCCAAACAAAGTCAAATATTTGCATTCTATAGAGGTCCATTTTTTGTGGCAGCTATTTATTTTATTTATATCCCATAAAAAGACAAACCAATAAAAACAGTAGCAAAAGCAATTTAAAGCAGCACCAGAAGAAGAATGAGAGAAAAGAAAAACAATCCAATGAAGCAGCTACTACAATTTATTTATTTATTTATTGTTTCAACTTACTACCCCGCTCTAATCCCCGAAGGGGTCTCTGAGCGGCTACAGTTACACATTATCCCTAACCTATGGCCACAATTATGGAACAATCCCTCCAGGGAGGTGCGCCTGGCCCCCTCACTTTTGATCTTTAAGATGCAGCTGAAGATTGTTTTACTTAGCACTGCATTTCATTAAAGCAGTCCTAAGCTGTGATTTGAAATTTTGGTTCTATGTATTTTTTATGTACCCTGATTTATAGATTTTATTTACACTGTAAGCCAACTTGAGCTCCAGAAGAAAGAAAGGCAGCTAATAAATGTTTTAAACAAACAAATAAAATTCAACAGGACAATGGTATCTAAAATACCTGGGAGAAAACGTTTTCACCTGGCCCATATAAGCTTGTAGTGTTATTTGACTTGCTGTACAGAGACAGTTTTAAAGTTTAGGAAACAGTACAGAAAATGCCCTCTCTTTTGTGCTCATCTATCTAGCCAGTGAACATGGTAGCTTTGGTCTCTGACCAAAGTCTTAATTTGTAGGCAGTTACTTTTTTTTGCGAGCCAAAACAGGTAATAAAATCTAATCATGTATCTTAAGGAAATACATTTTTAGAAGACATTAAAAAGGTGGAAAGATATATAGGTACTGAAATACAAATGCAAGAACATCAAAGCATGTAGGACACCTAGCATTTGAAAACAATATGGACTTAGCGGCTATATCAGAAACCTAGTAGAATAATGGAAATAAACTATTTTTTAATGTAAAAATCTACTGAAAGAACAACCGCCGCAGGACATAGCCTTGCACAGTGTTCCCTCTAAGCTGAGTTAGTGTGAGCTAGCTCACAGTTTTTTAGCCTCTCTCACACACATTTTTGTCTTAGCTCAGGAAGCATGGCTCTGGATCAAACTAATTTATGCAGCAGCCAAATCACTTGCTCACAACTTTAATGCCAGTAGCTCCCAAAGTAAACTTTTTGCTCACAAGAGGGAACAACTGTGTTACAGTTGCAAAAAAAGATTCCTATAAATCTTTATTTAAGATCTTTATCCACAGAATCTTTCTTGCACTGTTAAAGTCAGTTTCTCAGAAGCACAAAGCCACATCACAGTCAGCCCTTCCCAGAAACTAAGTCAATGCAAGCATAGAGAGGAGCCATACTGTTGGCGCTTCCCATATGGTCTGGGACTTCTCACAATAGTACAGAGCAGGAAGATTCATACTGCAGCCACTTCCTCACAGCAAACACAGAAGGAGCCTTACAATTCTGGTGGTCATTTTGGGATACAGATCAGAAAGGAAGACTGCAATAATAATGGATGACTTCAACTAGTCTGAAGGTGACAACAGAGACTGCAGTTTAAATCATGGGTGATGAGATCTGAACACTCATATGCTACATTTGGAAGTATTTGTTTTCAGGGCATACACTGTGTGTTCAAAACACTTCCTCCACACTTGAAATGTACGTCTGCCTTCACTCTCAGAGTGACTGAATAAACGTAAACAGCAGAAGGAAACAGCAGCAGTCAGAATATCTAGAGGATTGGGAAGAAGGACTGAATGTCATCCTTCTTTCCACTTATCTCTGCAAACATCAAGTAGAACCTGGGCCACATTTTTATTGTCAACCACACAAGGAAGGCTTCTCTCTCTAAAAATCAACATCCATCTGCTCTTTCTCCTGGACTTGCCAAAGCCCTGAGAACAGCAGCAGTCAAAATACCTGGAGGGTTAGGAAGAAGAACTAAATACCACACATAGCCTAGGCCCTAGGGCCTCCTTCTATCATCCAAACCACTCTGTTATTTTAACTATGAATTATTCCAGTTTGTTTTAACTATAAAATGAGTTTATTCTGGAACACCAATGGAACAAGGACAAGAAAAAGTAACCCCTGGGTTAGTCCAAACTCATAACCCACAATATGGGTGAATCCTGAGCACCTTTCATAAATTTTGCCTGGCTTTTGTTGCCCAAAGCAGCTGATTGTGAAATGACGTTTCTTATGTTTCGTATTTTGGTATGTTTTACATTTGCTTGTTTTGATGCTTATTTAGAATTATTGTTACCTGTCCTAAGATCAAAGAAAATAGCAGGTTCTCAAAAAAAACTAAGCTAACAGTGCAATCCCAAGCAATTTTACACTTTTCTAAGCTGCGGTGGCTCAAGTGGTTAAGACACTGAACTGCAGGCTGGAAGGTCGGTAGTTCAGCAGTCCGAGACCCGAGTGCTGCATGACGGAGTGAGCTCCTGTCTCAGGTTCCAGCTCCTGCCAACCTAGCAGTTCGAAAACAAGAAATTGCAAGTAGATAAATAGGTACCGCTTTGATGGGAAGGTAACAGTGTTCCGTGCGTCTTGGCGTTTAGTCATGCTGGACACATGACCACGGAAATGTCTTTGGACAGCGCTGGCTCTTTGGCTTGGAAACTGAGATGAGCACTGCAACCCTAGAGTTGGATTTGACTGGCTTTCGAGCAAGGGAATCCTTAAGTCCATTGAAGTCAGTGGACTTAGAAGAATGTAACTGCTCAAGATTGTACTGAAAATAGCCATTGCACAAATTCTCTAGCTCCAGCTGTATTTTCTTACTTTCTACTCTTCTCAAGCTTTCTAGCACTTAGATTTACAGAACAAGTTGCAGGCTATCATTAGGTACAAACTGGAAGTAGCAAATTCAGACACAACTTCAGCTTCACTGGCTCTCCTTCCCACTTTATTAGCATGGAAATGTTCTACTTTGCAGGCGTATTTTGCTCTCTGGGAAAAAACACGCATGTAGATCTCATTAAATGATAAATAAGCAATAACATATCAGAATTAATAAATAAGAGTATAGAATGGGCGTTTTTGTCTAGTTGGTCTTTTTTGTTTCATTACCGAAGGTGGTCTTCTCATTCTACTGGATCTCTGGTTCCGTGGCTTTACTAAAAGCTTGTGCTTAGCAGCTGAATTATCCAAGACAGTGGTGAACTCAGGAGGAGTATCAAAATCTGCAGGAGGTGAGAGGCTGTCATCAGAGACTGGCACAGCTATAATTTTAACACTCGACTTCCTGGGGAATAACTGGCTTTCTGCAGAACATGTTCTCCAAGGACCTGATGTGACCTAAACAAGAAACCCCACAGGGGGAAAAAGTGTCACATAAAAGAGTCACAGTTTTTAACGGAAGGTTCAAGAGAATTTTTAAACTGATCAGCAACAGAACGAGCAGTACAGCTGTTTCTCTCACACATATAGTTTTTCCTCATGCAGACATTAATCTCCCTCTCTTGGAGAAAGCTATCTACTTTAAAACTTATATGCAGGTGTACTTGCATGGGGGCTCCTCTGGCCCCCATGTACTCAGATAAGGAAACCAACACATGAAGTGGCTTCCTATTCTTTGCATAGGTGGTCTAATAGATACTTGCAAATAAACCTTTTGAAATTCTCATTTTCTTATGATACAGAGATTGACATTCAAAAAAGTGAATTACAAGAGTGCCAAGGAGAATTCAGCATCATGTTAGGGCAGGAAAACACAAAGTTGCCAACACTGCTGAGACGTATCACAGGATATTAATTTAAATAAACTAAAAAAAAGTACCCCCTCCATACACATTTCATGCATAAATGGTGAAGTACATTTTGATTCAACAAGTACATTTAGAGTTTAATAAGAAATTATGGGGACTGGGAGACCTGGACATTCCATCTCACATCTCAAAATGTCCCCCTTAAACCTCTCAGGGGCTTGAGCATGCTCATTCCTCCCCCCTTCCTTTAACAGACACTCAGATACGTCAACACTTGATCTCTCCTGGAGTATATTTTGCCATTACTGATCCATTGCTAAGGGCTTCCCTGTCTTCTAGTTACTTTACAAAGTCATATTTTTCTGTGCACCTGAGAAGCTTCTCTGGCTTGTCTGTGAATGGCCTTTTCAGTTTTTGTTGTCCACACAAAGGCAAGCTAATTTACTATTAGACATGTGATACTGAAGAGATAGCTCTTCTCATTCCCATGCAATGCAGTGTTCCCTCTAAGCTGTGCATGTGAGCAGTTGCTCATTAACACAGGAAGCCCTGCTCAGCAGCAATCTGGAGCCGTGCAGGGTCTTGCACTGCCTATTGCCCATTTTAAGATTACAGCAGTTATATTCTGCTCAGGATGTGAATTGCTCTGTTCAGTAGGGAAAAAAATTAGAGGGATCATTGCACTGCATCCCTATTTGATTTTACTATTCTATCCTACAAAGACAAAATACTTTTTACAAAGCCAAGTTTCTTTTCAGGAACATAAACATTAGAGATGAGGCACCACGGTATGTATGCCTGTCTATATATATAATTATTATTAACCCCTTTCAAAGTTTCTCTTGTTTGCAAAATACAACAAATGATACCCTCCCTACCTTAGCTTCACATTTCTTCACCTGTGTGCTCCTTGGACCATTGCACTACTTATTTATTTATTTATTTATTTTATTTTTATCCCACCCTTCCTCCAAGGAGTCAAGGTCCTTGCAATCAGAGTGATGTCAAGTGTATTAACAATTTCTGATCTGAAGTGTATCCCATTCTCATTTATAGCTAAGAGTCTAACAATGACATCCTGTTACACTCTTTTAATTCCTTTCACGTAAATGTGCTCAGTAGGGTGTAACTCTCATTAGGATGTAAAACTGGAATAGCTTAGCCAAACTTTCTCCTTCAGCTCATTGTCTACAAGCAGTCTAAAATTTCAGCACCTTACAGTGACAAACATACATTTTGAGTACTTCCAAATTTTGTACCTTTCTACAACAGAGGTTTAATATTCTGGCTTGCTCACAAATTTTAAAAAGGAATGCTTGTGTTTGAATTTTATATGCTATGAATTTGAAGAATAAATCTTTTAAAATGTTTCTTTGAAGAGATCTGTACACAATCCCAATAGAATTTTATGTATCTGTATTCTTGCCATATAGTATTTATTTAAAATATTCCTAACCTTCTTTTCTTCCACAAGGGACCTAAAGACTTGCACAATAAAAACTGAAATTCACAAGTTCTACAAGAATGCTAAACAAAGAAACACCATTAGACAATGCCACATATAATTCTCTCTTGCAGCTCGCACGGTACGAGGATATGTAGAGGTAGTAGTCAAGATGAACCATAAGGCCAGGCATCCAGGGGCTAATTAGCTACACCTGCTTTATTTGTGGAGGACTTAACTCTCAACAGAACAGCTCTGTTCTACAGGGTTAGTTCACATGTAAGTGCAACATTCAGCGTGACATCACACAGACTCTTGACTGAATGTGTAAACCGTCTTCATGGAAAAGCACCATAGTACGTCTAAGGCAATGTGAAGGAACACAGAATCCTGTCTATGGATGGATTTTGTTCAGTGACATTGTTTAATACATGTAAGTCATGACTTAATGCTGCAGTCATCCAACAGTCGTACCTCACTGAAGCTCATGACTAACTACCCCCCACTGACAAAGGGAGCTTTGACTCTCAAAAGCTTATACCCTGAAAATCTTGTTAGAGCTACTGGACTCAAATCTAACTGTTCTACTGTAGACCAACAGGGCTACCCTGTCTAACTGCCCACACCTGGAAATGGAGGAAAATGGTCTGTTGGCTTATCCATGGCCAAAGCAGGTTCTCAGGTCCAAGTACAGGAGTTTAATGGCTTTTGCTCTGCTCCCTGGACCAGCGCATTCCAGGAGAAAGTGATGCCAAATACAGCAGACATTATCATTCTGTAACCCTGTCCCAGGTCTGAAAGCAGACTTGGTAAAATAAATGTTCACTTAGGAAATAGTAAAAGAGCTAAGTAGTTCCATTATCTCCAATGCTCTTTATACTGCTGCACTCTCCCTCTCCCACCTGCTGACTGTCGTTAGTCCCCCCCCCCCAGCAGAGAACATCTAAATGTGATCTTTCAGGGGCTACTAAAAGTACTCTTTAGTCTTCTGGGTGTATGTGCTGCTGATTAAAGAAAGGTATCTATTCACTCTACCAAAAAATGGGGTAGGGAGACATCATTTCAAAAAAATATTTTAGCTCCTGCTGGGCTGACTGAGAGGCTGACTCCATCTGGAGCTCCAGGTCTCTCCATTCCGATTGACATCATCATCAGAGAACTCTGGGGGGGGGGTAGATCATCTAGAGGGGAATGGCGGTCAGGCAGTTAGAGAGGAATTAAGGGGGACTGCCGTTCCCCAACATAGTGGGACTGTTTATTTCAAAAATTTATATCCAGCAAAACTCTTGGGTTAAATGGCTCTCAAGGGGGCTTCCAAGAATAAATGAATAGAACCTTCAACAAGAGAGAAAAAAAGAAACAGAAAAGAACCTCTCGCCCCTCAATTGTTGTAAACAACAAAAAGCAGACTCACAAAAAATGACTAAGTTACCTATAATAATAAAAAGATGAGTAAAATTCAGTGAAACAGCTACAGTGACACATCTAATACATGAAACAGTAAAAGGTAACAGGCAAAGGAAGCAGGGGGGACGGGGGACTGGTCCCATATTATTTAGGGCTTTAAAAGGCAGACATTCACATTCTGAATATGGCCTGCAAGTAAATAAGGAGGGGTCTAGCTCTGTCATAACTAGGGAGTTACGTAGACTCACATTTTGTACTAACTGAAGCTTCTGAACAGCCTTCAAAAGATAGCCTCATAGAGTGTGTATTACAGTAATTTAATCTGTTGTGGTCACACAGCATGGAAAACTGTGGTCAATCCATATCTCTCAAGGATTATGTGATTACTGTTAGGTTATACGCAAGTTCTCAGCAACAAAAATTGGGAGACGATGTGCAGGAACCCAAGACTCCCCTGTGTTACAACAGTGACTTCCCCTACTGAAAAGTAATCTAATTAAGTCAGTCTCCATTTTGCCTCTGCCTGATGGCATCTGAAATCTCAAAACAGGGCAAACTATGGTAAATAAATGAACTCTTCTAGTATTTATAATGCAGTTGTTTAAGCTCCTAGGCAGGGAACCTTTTGTTAATTTCTCACAGCAGAGAGCAGTTCATTCCCCTCCTTGTGTAGGGCTTTATGAAGATACAGGAGTCTCACAGTTGACTGGGATTGTTGCCATCATGCATTATTTTTCTGCCCCTTAATGCACATATAATATATGATTAAAGTTACCTGTTCTTCTTCTTCACTGCCTGTTCCAGCTAAACTCAAAGAGCTAAGATGCTTGTGAGAGTCAGAAAACTGTGGGGTTGAATGAGGAAAAGATTCAGTGATAGATGACAAAATGAGATGAGTTACACACAGAAGTTACATGCTATTCCAAGTACACCAGGATACAGAAAATGTAAGGTACAAGTGGAAAATATTTACAAAGTTCTAAGAAATAGTAGGGATCCTGAAAATGTCAAGATTGGGGGGGGGGAAGGTTCCACATAAGAATACTGATTTAAAATAATGTTACATTATTGTATGTTTCTTATGCTGCAGAAATGTACCAAGAGGTTGAGATCAGTCATAACTTCATTCTTGCAACTGCTCTGCTACTTTTCTGGCACTGATACAGTACCCCAGTCCAAATAAATAAATATAGACATACATGCATAAAGACCTAGCTATATACCAGAATAATCTGCTATAACCAATAAACCTATATCAAAGATATTCTATAAAAATATGTTCTAGGATTCTTTACCTTTGTACATTTTTCTAAATAGCCTGCCCTTAACAGAGCAAGGTCCTACCTACTGACTCATAGCCAGCAGACCAGAAGTAGATCTTTGATCACAGAACATGTTTTCTCTACCTCCCCCTTCCTGCTGCAGCCCCTTCCCACATAACAACTTCTGAAAGTCAGAGGACTGCCAGGAACAGAATGAGATATGGCACAGTGGGTAGGAGGAGTGGTCAGAAATTGCCCTCCACAAACCCTTGCACATGAACAAGTGTGGGCACAAATTCTTGGTTATCCATCTTTATGACACTCGTCTCTGACTCTTATTTGAGTGGCTGTTTCTATAATGTGGAAAACTTAATTTAAACTACTAAACACAATAGAATACATTACCACGCCTTCTGCTCTGCTTTCACAATAACACTCTTGATTGGCATACTTAAGTTCTTAATACTGCACAATTGATCCTACCTGTGCTGTTTTGGAATTTATAATTTCCTGTAGCAAAGACATTTCCGGTGGGCTTCTGGGTAGCCCATCATCCTCTGAACTCATTCCAGCATCATCCATTCGCTTTGAAGGAGTTCCAAATGGAGAAGAACGACCAAATTTCCAATTCTGTTGCAGTTTCAACTGCAACAAAATGTTTCAAGCACATTTTTATGCACTTCTGCTATCATCAAATGACTGGATCATACAGAATTTGTTTCTTCCCTTGAGTAGTTATAGGTACATGCATACCCAGAAAAATGCAATATGTATCAGCAAATACTGTCCTTCAGCACTTCCCTTAATTGCAGTAGCCCCATTTCCCCCTCAGATATGGCAATAACTAGGGATGACCATTATTAAATTAACTAATCAGGGTCTGATCTAAATATACTGTTTATTAACCTTGGAAGAATAACTAATCCATTGAATTTCTTCTGATTTTGGAAACCATTAGACCAGATCTGATCATTTTTCTTATGCTATTATAAAGCTGCATACCACTTTCAATTTACATTTTCCAACACTGTTTTTAAGTTTCCATTTCAGGCAGGGGGGAGTAAATAGCAACTTATCAAATATGCACCTGAAAAGCACATCATCCAACTAGAATACTTCATACCATACAGCATCATCCCTGGCTACTGTTTCTGTGCACAGTGTTCATTCCAATAACATTAATGACTCACTAATTTAGGAAAATCAAGATGGGTAGCCATATTAGTCTGTCTGTAACAGCAGAAAAGAGTAAGAGTCCTGTAGCACCTTCAAGACTGACCTTTAGTCGAAGGTGCTACTGGACTCTTACTTCTTTCTATTAATTTAGGAAGAACTCTCACACTATACATACAATGGGGTACTCAGTAAGATTTTGTTTAAATTAACAGAAGGATCTTTGGTATTTTAGTTATTTTGGGTGACCAAATAATTCATAGCATTAACTTAAAAGAAACCTTATTGAGAAATTATTCTGATAACTGTTTAAGGTGCTGTACGTTAATGCCACATGTTACTCTCAGACAGGAAAAAGGAACTACTTTGTTCAAGTCAGCAGTAAAAATGCATTGTATTATTTTTAGATTACCTGCAAAGCCCTAATCCGACCGGAAACATTTTCCTGAGAAAATACTCGTACTGGCCTTGCAGGCTCTTGTGCAGCCTCGGCAATGAAAATGCTGTCGTGGGACAGTGCTCTGCTTCCCATAACACTGTTGCATATCCTAGATGAACAGAGAAAGCTGATAAAATTGCATGTGCTTCATTTTTAACCTTCTCACTGAAAATTTAGATTTTTTCCCACAATTTTAAAATTTAACTTGAAAAGAGGAGAAAAAATGAGAGAACTGAAGGACAAACCAACTTCATGGCCATCTCACACAGTCATCTGGGACACCATATTTTAGGGAGAACAATCACTTGCCAATACTAAATGGATGAGGGGTGAAAACTCAGTGAACAATCCAAGGGATATAACACAGGATCTTTTATGTCACCATAGAAAGTGCTGGAGAGAAAGTCAGGCCTTAGTCACAGCAGCTGTCCATGAAGCTTGGGCAATTGAAGACTTGCAACCCAGCATACTTTGCAGCATTGTAAAGGATTCTGGGATATACACCTGATCTGAAGTCACTTTGTATAGCATCTTGATGGGGACAAAAAGTTCCCAGGTCTACCGTACACAAAAGTCTTCTTCTAGCTGAGACTAAAAGCCACAGAACTTTGTCTTTCCTTAAAGGCACCCCATCACTTCTTCTTCCCACACCAATCTACAGTATTCCTCCCCACAGCCAAGTCTGCTCTTGGGGACTCTAATTTTGCTTCCTACTTCTTCTTGGCTCTCCTCATGTTACCTCCTTTACATGTCTTATGTGAAAGCTTTAAGTGCAGGTTTGACAAATTTTCTTTGGCTGCAAGATCCAGCCCAAAAATTTGGCAGCCAGACTCAGTTTTTCATCTTTCAGAGTTTTGTATTCATTACCTTATTTTCTGTTACCCCAAAGCCTAATTCTAAGGTCTTCACACTTTCTCATAACTTTATTAAAGCTATGACAGTAGTATTGTGGTATAAAAATAAATACAGGGGTAGCCTTCATTGCCATCAATGAAACAAAAAGCTAACTTCTAATCTAGCTCAACCTCTCCCCAATTTTTCATAATTCTATTATTGCTTTCAGTTATTGAAATTTAATTGAAATACTGGAGTCAGTATAGAAGGCAACTTTAAGACATGAATTCACTGAATCGTGTAAAGTTAACATATAAACAATCAATGACAACAACTTCATGCACATTTACATTTATGTCATACAACAAAGCATTCTGATGTGAAATGACAAATAAGCTTTGGGTTTGATCCAGCCAGCTTTTTTGCTCCGTCTCCAGCCAATTTCCTAAGCCTCTGTTCCATGTGACTTTTGTCACGTAAACCCAAACATAGCCTTTTTTGATGGTCAAAGGGGATGCTCTCCTTCCTTTTTCAACAGTGGAAAAACTGGTTGGATCCAACTCTTCAAACATCCACTGAGAATTGCTGAAAGACACTACAATATAATCGTTGCTGAAAATACTAGGCACCATGGTAATCTGGCTCCTGGGTTTTTCAGGCCCTGCACTAATGTGATAAATATCCTGTTCCTAAAATGAAGTCCATAGGGCAGAACTATGAACAACGGAACTTCAATCCTGCCTTGGTCTATCCATGATAATTTAATCTATGTAATAAACCTTATTGCCTTTGCTAATGGCGTACAATAGTTTACTACCGTGTTTTCCCGAAAATAAGACACTGTCTTATATTTATTTTTTCTCAAGAAGAGACACTAGGGCTTATACCACAAATGCATAAAAATCCTGCTAGGGCTTATTTTTGGGGAAACAGGGTATAATGAATCAAAGGGAAGCACAAATTTTAATGGGAACAATGAAATTACAGTAGCAAAAATGTCTATAATGGGTTAAAATAAGATTTTTTTCTCTTCCAAAAAGATGTTGTGGGGGGGGGGAATTATGTGCAAGTTCAATAGGTTGGATCTTATGAACAGAGAACAGAAGAAGTTCAAAGAATGGATATATCTCCCTTCTCCCTACAGACCTCCCCTAAAAGTTGCTCCTTAATATATTTTGCTAGTATTATCGAACCTCTTATCAAAAGAGTTTTGGCCTCCTTTAAATTTTGCTGTAGGTGACCTTTTTTGGTGGTAACTCTAAATGCAGTTGTTTTACAGCATTTGCTAGAATAATTCTGCAAAACTAGAAGTGAAGTTACAAAAAACTAAAAGAAAGAGAGAAATACTGAGTTTTTGTGAATTACTACAGGAGCTCTTCAGTACATTTAATCTGAAATATTTTATCTATTGGTATAACAGACATGTTTTCAAAATTATAACCCAATGCTAACCAAAGGGGGGGAAAACTGTTGATGCTGTGATTTGGCACTCCCTAGTGGTACCACAATGTAAGCTTTTAACAGAATTAGATGCTAAGTAAGAACTCATAGGCTTCATTTTCTCTGTCTGGTCTCAGCGCTGCTGTGTGATCAGTTTTTTGTGTCGCTTTGGCACTGTTATTCATACATATGAATTAGCTGGCCAGTCCTGCATCAGGTGGCACCCTGATGTTATCCCCCGTCTAGCTTCTACAGTCTTGTTCTTTTTCTGTCATGACTCAAATCACAAATACTCTGCTGAGCCTCGACCTCGGTTGTTAAATACTTAGAGGGTTATAATAACAGTTCCA
Organism: Gekko japonicus; assembly: GCF_001447785.1. NCBI lineage: Eukaryota > Metazoa > Chordata > Lepidosauria > Squamata > Gekkonidae > Gekko > Gekko japonicus. The sequence goes on along the minus strand of NW_015173172.1, from coordinate 323,269 downwards.
AGTTCCATGACCATCATACATGAAATTAAACTGCTCTAATTATGGACATTTCCCAAGGGCTTTCAAATGATACCTTACAGTACATATTAGTCCTTTAATATAAGGTGGCAGTTGCTGAACCCTTTGTTGGAAAGGAAGAGACATTTTTGGTGCTTATGAAGCAGAAATTCCTGATTGTGGCATACGAGTGCCTCATTTTTTAAAAAAAGATGTACAACTGGTGGTTCTCCAGATACACCATAATTCTGGCTATTCAGGAAGGATGGGTGGGACCGAGTAATTATTGATTACAAAACGTTAATTTTTACATGCACGTTTTAAATAACTGTGCTCTTTTTATCTAATGTATTGTGACATTTTACATGATCTGTAGACCTGGTACAATCCTCCACATACTTACCTGGCAGTAAGCCCTACTGAACAACATGAGACTCACTTATTATCAGATTTCTCTGGAACTGCAGGGTAAATAGCTAAATGTACTGCAAGCAACCAATGTTTACAGATAGAAAAATGAAAAACTCTCTTCCAACAAAAGCTTTAAGAATACAAACATTTATATAGGGTTGGATCCCAAGGTGCCCTTGCTGGAGTGGAAAGTACTTTCACTCCATGTAAAGTAACACTGCAGTTTCTGTCAAGTCCCCCTTTTAGCTGCAGCCTTCTCTGCTGCATCCTATGCTGTCCTTCACCATGACACACTTACTTGACCTTGTCCAAGTTGAAACAATTAAACTGAATTGCCATCTTTTGGTTAGAATTCAAGACAGACTGCTGAGCATTTAATCCACAGATGACGAAGTAGCATTGAGAAAAGCAAGTTCTACCCTTTACAAAGAACATGGGTTTCTGAGAGCTGACAGATCAAAATTCCCTTTGCACCATCTTTACACCACCCCAATCCAACACATTATGTGAAAACAAATCATATGACAAGGTTGGCTCCATGAACCCAAGGTGATCAGAGCCCTCTGGCATTCTCTCTCTCTCTCTCTCTCTCTCTCTCTCTCTCTCTCTCTCTCTCTCTCTCTCTCTCTCTCTCTCTCTCTCTCTCTCTCTCTCTCTCTCTCTCTCTCTCTCTCTCTCTCTCTCTCTCTCTCACACACACACACACACACACTCCAGTAAATAAACCAGGAATGGTTTTGAGACTTACTCAGGTTCATCTTCTGAATCATAGCCTACGTGCATAGAGTCAGAGGTTGTGACATCACTTGTCGACTGATACAGTTTCAGACTGCCACTTCCTGAAGATGGTAATGTCTCTTTCCTTTTCCTTTTTCCAAAGAATTTTTTGATAGACTTAAACTTAGATTTTTTCTTTCCTAAGTAAATAAATATTAAGCAAAGAGGTGAGATTATTTTAGTGCAATGCTTTTCATGAGTTAGGTTTGTGTGTGTGTGTGTGTGTGTGTGTGTGTAGTAAGGGGGTCATTTCCCCCTTTTGTCCTTTCCACCTGTGTTTTCTTGAACTCACACATCTTCCTCTATACTGGTTGCAACATAACACCATTACCTGTGCAAATGGATTGTGAGAGCATAGGTCATGTTTAAAAATAAAGCCTATTTAATTATATATTCAGCTGCTGCCCAACTAAGATTTTTACTGCAATCCTATACAGAGTTACTGCAGACCAAACTCAGTAAAACCAGTGGGCTTATACTGGAGTAACTTTGCACAGGATTTCAGTGGTAGCATAATAGTAATATGAAATATATGTTACGTTCTAAGTGCAGAGGACAAATTAAATTACAGTCTGGTAATTCAGTATCTCCCTTCACTAAACTCATGAATGTTAAAATAAAAGATAAGGGTAGGCTTGTTACCAAATTACAAGACTAATTTAGACACAAATAGCTCACTCAGGTGGAAAATAAACTCTTGATAGTCTGAATTGTAATTATGTTACCATGTTGTGCTTCAAATGTTAAACAAAAGTCAAGCAGTAATCTTGAAATGCGATGCTAAGCTATATGCCAAAGAAAGAAAGCTTAATCAGGAATAATTATAGGCCTCAGGTATACCTGTTACTACTGATGATACAAATTGTTCTTTAACCAAATGAACAAGATTCTAATTACTTTTGGAGGTGCATTTCTATTTATTTATTTTTGACATTTTTACCCCGCCCTCCCCGGGAGCGGGCTCAGGGCAGCTTACAAGGGACAGAGCCCATGTAAAACATAATAAAAGCAATAAAACCATTAGATAACACAGATAAAAGTAAAGTGCTCCATGAAAACATGATGGTCCCTGAATAAATCCCATGATGGTGACAGTCAGTTCTTTGAGGGTGATCTTGTTCTGTGGTTGGTCCCAAGTAAGTCCGGTGGTACCAGTGCCATGTGGTGTTGTAGAAGATCTTCCTGGGGCCTTCCCTAGCCCCGTTGTTATCCACATCATTGGTGGTGGTGGCAGTGACAGCCCCTATGCGAAAGCCTGGCAGAAGAGCTCCGTCTTGCAGGCCCTGCGGAATTGCATAAGGTCCCACAGGGCCCTGATCTCCTCCGGGAGCTCATTCCACCAGGTAGTGGCCGCCACCGAGAAGGATCTGGCCCTGGTTGCGGCAAGCCTTGCCTCCCGGGGGCCTGGAATCACCAGGCGATGTTGTGTCCCCGACCGAAGTGCTCTTGGGGGTATATGTGGGGAAAGGCGGTCCCTCAGATAAGTTGGACCCTGGCCATGTTTTAGTACATGCTTGAAATAAATATAGTACATGCTTGAATTCTGAATATTAAATAAGACAACTGTGTTATCAAATAATTTTGACTATATCCTTTTCCTTCATATTTCTTTAACAGTGAGCTAGTCTGTCTTTATTATGCACTACATAACCTGAACAATACAGATTAATGTTTTACAGTCCTCTCTAGTCTTGGGCCACTGTGATTGCACATAGAATTTTTACAAACATTCTAACTGCTCAGGTCCAACAATGCTGACAAACAGTGCAACTTCTGTAAATAAGTGACCTCTCTCTCTGGGTAACAAAATCCCAAAGGTAGTGCTGTAGGGGTGTGAGAAGACTGAAGGTTCAGAACAGGTGGAAAGATCAACAAAGTGAGCTCTCTGACTGAGCAAAATCCTTCGGCCTCATCATGACATACTTATTTGACCTATGAGTGAGGACATGGAAAGTGAGAAAGCTGAAGGGCGTGAATTAGAGGTAGCAGTAGAGGCAAAGCAAGTGGGCAGGAGCTCAGAATGACAATCCACTATGAAAAGGGTGGTAGAGAATTTCCACTCCGGAGGTACACTTTTTGATTAAGATTAGATGGATAGCAAAGAAAACTTTGAAGATGGGGTTACTGAGCAAGAGGAAGAGACTACATGACTCATATTGATTGGAATTAAAACATTGATTTATGAATCTAGGTTTCATAGGGACAGAATAGAACTGAGGAATCTGACCCCATGCAAACAGAGACTAGAATCCACTTCCATTTCAACAAGTCTGTGACTCACTGAAGAAGCAAGATTGAAACCTAGGCAATCACAGTGTTTGTTCTAAAAAACAATTGTCACTCTCGCAGATGGAGAGAAAGGCTTGAAAATATGAACTAAAAACCACAGGAAATCAACCCATTTTTAGAATGGTCAAGTTAACCCACATATCTAAACCCATACATAGTATTCTGGTCTGAAGTCACACATATAAGGTCATTCATTAATCAGATGATTGCTAAATCTGATTCCTTTCGATACTGCTAGAACTGAATCTGCTTACAGGACATCTGAAACTCTGAATTCTGACCATAACAAATTGCTTTTAGTATAAACAACTGAACATGCCTTGTTTGCTTTAGCGTAAGGTGAAACAAACGTAAGAAGGCATTTATAGAATAAGCCAGGGCTACAATTCAATTAATTGGTTAGCTTAATTGATTCATAAGGGTGCCCTCAATTAAACAGGAACCAATTTTCTTAAAGCTGGTTTTAACAAAAGTATTCATCAAAACTACGAATGGTAGGCACTCCTCCTCTTACACACAGGATGAAACATCTTCTAAAACAGTACATCATCATCTGAGGTCTTTTTTTCTCAGAAAAATGTTTTTATTCAGATGTAAATGTATTGAAAATTTGATAAATTGATCAAATACTGTATTCTCACTTCTGTGACTACTTGGTGAAATTGAGTGGGAGCCCAAGAATGAATACAACTTGTAAGCCCCACAAGAAGCTGTAATTTAACAATTTCTGTAATAATGAGGTTCCTTTAAATTTAACTGTAAAAAGGTATTTTACCTGAACTTTCTTCACCAAATCCTTCCGCCTCCTGTAGTCTGGTATCCATTATTCTTGTACAGCTCATGTGGCAGACACTAATATGGAAAATGAACAAGTATCATTTAGCTATTTAAGTTAAAATTATCATCAATGTATTGTAGTGACATTTTTCTATTATACCTAAGACCTTAAGAATGAGAAAACCAAAAGCACTCCAAACTTTGTGCCTTTTGCAGAACAGGCAGTTTCAGAAAGCAAAGTGATGTAATTATCATGCTTAACAGTGCAAAGCAAAGTTACACCCTTCTGCTTCAATGAACTTACAATGCAGTCATATCAGAGTTACACTAAGACCATTGACCTTTGCGGGCTGAAGAATGCTCAGCTCTGTGATTAAGTGTAATATTGAAAATTAAGTTGTTTTCTTCAGCTAGGAGAAATTTATGATAAATCTGAAATGTATTTCCTAGAGTAAATAATTCAGGGAGACTCACAAGAATTGTGGGAATTTTGAAGTACTGAAAAATAAAAATTGGTTTATGTGTCTCTGAGCATGCATGTGAGCATGACTGAAGATCTCAAACTTGAAACTGACGGGCAAGTGCACTTATCAAAATAGTTGTATTATTGGCAGTGAAGTGCTGGCCACATATACAAAAGACCTTGTGGAAGTTTGTGCCGCTCCCCTTGAATGGTTTTGATCATCCCTGACAGCCAGACCTAGGAAGACAGTGATAGATAACTGGTTTTCATCTGCTTGGAACTTTCCCTGTAGTGTGCTACATAGGCCATCCTGATTGCCCACCTGTTCAACATAATTTCATATGAAGTATGTCTTGTAGTTTCATGTTTACCCAAGACAGGTGACTGAAAGCAGGACAGCAAATGATGATGATATTGGCAAACATTAAAGTAATAAAGTTTTACAGGCCCCATGTTCTAGCAGAGGCTGGGATTTCCTCCATAAACAGCGTTCAACGTCTGGTTGCCATACAATTTTGTAGCTGTTGGTTGATAACTACATCTGGAAGCCATTTTCTTATCTTCATCACCTTCAAGCTAGACTACTGCAATACGGTTTTTGTAGCAAAACTCCTAATGAATGTTGAGAAACCTCTGTCGATGTTGAATGTAGTGTCCAGACTCCTGATGGGGGCTGATGAAGAAACCACATTGTATCAGTGCTCTAATGTGTACGCTGGCTTCCTCTTATCTCCTGAAACAATTCAATGTGCTTTTTTCCAAAAGAATATTTTGTTTGTGTGTTTGCCTGGAAGTCATGATGACTTCTGGCGACCCCTACTGGGGGCTTGGACGTTTTCCAGAGAGGTGGCTTGATCAGCCTGCCTCTGTGTCCCGCCTCTGGTATTCTTTGGAGGTCGCCCTTCCAAGTACTTGCCAGAGTTGGCCCTGCTTAGCTTCTGAGGTGCTGTTTTGATGTTACAAATGGATTAGGCCCACTGTATTAAGTAGGGACCATCAATTCTATTTCACCATGTGAAATTTTATTCTGTGTGATGAACCTGGCATGCTTTTCAATGTTTATTTCCTCCTCACACCTTGAAAATAAATTGTTATACACTAGGATATTTAAATAAAAGTATAGTTTAAGATAAAGTACTTTGGATAGGGAGCTGTGGTGGCTCAAGTGGTTAAGACGCTGAACTGCAGGCTGTGGAAGGTCAGTAGTTCAGCAGTTCAAGACCCGGGTGCCGCATGACGGAGTGAGCTCCCGTCTCTAGTTCCAGATCCTGCCAACCTAGCAGTTTGAAAGCAAGAAATTGCAAGTAGATAAATAGGGACCACTTTGGTGGGAAGGTAACAGCGTTCCGTGCGCCTTGGTGTTTAGTCATGCCGGCCACATGACCACGGAAACATCTTCGGACAGCGCTGGCTCTTCGGCTTTGAAACAGAGATGAGCACCGCAACCCTAGAGTCAGACTCGACTGGCTTTCGAGCAAGGGAACCTTTACTTTGGATAGATACCTATTTTGTTTTTGTTCCAATCTATCATAAAGTTACACAGTCCACACCCAGCCTTTTTTGATTTAGCTAAGTCCAACATCCTTACCAGGCTTATCATGTTTGTTATGAATGAAAACAATGATTGATGCAATAAAAGGTCAGCAGTTCCTCAGAGTTGTTGTGTTTTGCAAACTTATTATATCTAGAGACTTAGTCATCTTGATGACTAATGTTCATGAAGAATGACAACCAGTCCCTTCCTACCTAAATATTTGTATATTATCCCTGCATAAGGGAACTGTTAGTTTATGTACAGTAGGCTATAGATTTAAATGGCTCAGCATAACACATTGTACTATAATTGGCTCTAAGGAGAAAAGCAAAACCTTGCAAACGTAACATGCACAAATATATAATAGTAACATGGCATATTGTTTGTTCCCAAAATATTTCACACTCATCCTCTTGGTAATCCTTACAGCAGTCCTTTAAGGGTGGATCATTATAGTTACACAAGCAATATTGCAGTCATGTGTCCTGTAGTGCAAATAATGTTCCATGGAGAGAAATAATTTTATCAAGAAAACCAGTTGGTTTTAAAAAAAGCCATATTATTAGAGCAGATGGTGTGGCTTGATGGAAAGCTAACCATCAGTCTAGTACATAACATTATAATTAGAATCTGAACAGTCAAAATGTCAAGTTGATTCTCGTTAAGCACTCTCTACTAGTAAAAGATAACGTTTCCCGTCTAAAGCTGATGCTCCTTCTCAGCCATCCTAGCAACATGTCTTAGTCAAAAGGAACAAGAAAGGTGCACAACACTGAGTAGCAGCAGAAAAAATTGGAACCCACTCAGAGAGAGAGAGAGAGAGAGAGAGAGAGAGAGAGAGAGAGAGAGAGAGAGAGAGAGAGAACGAGAACACAAACCTTTTTCCAGCATTATTTAGGCCTTACAGCACTGATCGGAGTCCGCCTCTAGCCACAAAAGCCAGTAACTTCCAACACAGAATTGCTATCCAGGAAGTGGAATCAAAGCCAGAACAATCTCAGCCCACTGAAATCTCTCCAGGCAACAAAGTTCAGTTACTTTAACAATAACTACTATGTGGTAAACACATTCCACAATCTCTTATTCCACAAACTCCCTGAGGACCTAACACAAAGCTGAACAGGCTACACTGTATTCGCTCTAAGCTAAAAGATGCATGGAGGATTTCTGTGCTGTATAAACTCTCCACTAGGCTCCTTCCAAACCCCAAGATAGATCTGGGTTTCTTTTTACTAAATTCCAATTGGTAGACTAAATTCTAGATCACTTTCTACATTCCCTATTCTCCAATAGATACTAAAACCAGTTTCATTAGTTGAGGAAAAGGACAGAAGTTTCAGTCAAAACATTCACACTCACCCAGTCTCTAACTATTCACATCTTCTGAATCGAGAAAAAAAAATCACATTACTTGGGGAGACAATTTGTTTTGGCTTTTCCCCTCGATGATAAGTTTGTACTATCCCTACACTTTCTGAACTGAAGCACTACCCTCAAGTCAACAGGTGTTTCTTGAATTAACTATCCCTTATTTAAAGGAGACTATAATTATTTTAAAGACAATTCATTGTGTTCAATTCATTGTGTTTGCATAATGTATTTGAAGTACAGAGGGGGGAAAGGGTTGCCAGCCCTCCCCCATGGAGGTCTCCCTCTACCGATCAGCTGGCCAGTGGGGGAATTTACCAGGAGAAAGAGGAAAACCCTGGCCATGTAACTGGTGTTGTATAGGAAGGGATGCCATCACGCCAGTGACATCTGGGCAATTCTCTGGTATTTGGGCAAAAACTTTATGGTAAAAATGGCTTCTACCATAGAATTTTTGCTCAAATACCAGAGCATCACAGCAACATCCCCCATCCCCAACCAGTTGCCAGGATGGACCTGGCAACCCTGAGAGAGAAGGCACTATTCAAACAAATTGCCTCTTGCCATCCACCCTGTATTTAAGAAAACAAACAATAGGTACAATACAGAGAAAGTTAGGCACACCTACATTCTATAGAAATGACTGGGACTTCAACACATGATAATGTCAGTGAGATTTAGGCACACCCAACATTTGTTGGACTAAATCCAATATTGCTTTCCCACATTAATGAAACTTATCTAGCAAAGGAAGGAAAGCTCAGTTGCAAGAAGAAAGTGCTAAGGATTTCTACTTCCTTTTGTAACAAATTCTTTAATAAGGTGTAGATTTAGCAGATGAAGAGTAAGAGTTGCATACAGGGAGCTCTCCTTTCCAGGTAACAGCAGAAGCACCCAGTGTCCCAGAAATTACTCTGGTGTGGGGATGCAGCTAAGTAGTAGAGCATCTGCTTTGTATGCAGAAGATTCCATACCTGGCATTTCCAGTATATAAAAAAGATCAGCTAGTAGGAAATGTGAAAGATCACCTGAGACCCTGCAGGCGCTGCCATTCAAAATACTGACATTGGTCTGACTCAGTGTAAGGTAGTTTCATTGTGTATATACTGCCAAAGTCTTGGCAACCTTGCTCAGAAAACTTCAAATTCAAGCTGTCTTTCCCCTCTGTCTAAATCCAGATCTGTCAGATTTTCTACTCTTGGCACATACCCTTTCAGCCTCCATCTTGACACATAGGTGCAACCTGGCCTTCATTGATTAGCACCTGTTGTTTGTAAGCAAGCCAAAATTAAAGGCAGGTTTTTTTAACCACTTTAGTCTCCAAAGGGTATGTATAAAATAAGTGGTTAAAGACTACATTCATTGTACACGTCCCTTGTTTGTGTGTCATGCACAGCCAGAAGAATAAGGCAATGACGTATCTGGCCAATCCAGGATCATGTTGACTGAAAATTAATGCATTCTTTTAATACAATGTTTCCCAAACTTTTAGGAGCTGAGCTACCCTCTTTTCTATATTAACATTTGAGGTAATCTTCATTCTTATACATGGAAATATTTACTTTTGGGGTATGTAAAAGTTACAGTTATTCATGCCACAGGAGGTGGTGGCTGCTACAAACATGGACAGCTTCAAGAGAGAATTAGATGAACATATGGAGCAGAAGTCCATCAGTGGCTATTAGCCATAAGGTTTGGATAGGAATTCTCAGGCTGGGGCAAGTGATGTACTGTATTCTTGGTGCTTCGGGGGGAGGGGGCAACAGTGGGAGGGCTTGTCCTGGCCCCACTGCTGGACCTCCTGATGGCCCCTGGTATTTTTGGTCACTGTGTGACAGAGTGCTGGACTAGATGGGCCATTGACCTGATCCAACATTGGCTTCTCTTATGTTCTTATGTTCAGAAGAGCCTACTTTATCTTCTCATACCTTTGTAGGAAACAGTGACCTGGGCACAGAAACAATAAGAGGCCTTCTCTGAGGACAAGCAATTCTGCTGCATCTCTGCATTAGGAGTGACTGAATAACTGGATAGATATGAAGCAAAATTACTTACCAGACCAAAAACCCTTTGGAAGGAAGAAAGATAAGAGCAGTACAACATGCCCTCTTGGTGGGGTATACTTTGAGCTCACAAGGGTTATTTCTCAAGACAGACTAGCAGTTCTCTCACATCACACAGTTGAGGTCCACAATCACCAAAAACACTGCATATGTAATTTCCTTCTCCAATTATCCCAACTATCTTCTGGAAATAGTATTTGCACTAATTCACACTTTCCCTTCATTTTCATTATGCCCTCATGTAATTATTTTATTAGAAGGGTCTCCCTTACATCCCCTCTGATTTTTATTTATATCAGCAGAACTACAGTCTTTCAAGCTCCATAGTATCTGCTGCCAATTAATCCAGAGAATAAAATGGTCTAAATCCCCAAGGGAAAGCACAAAAGATCAAGGTGTATCACAACTACAGATTTACAATGGTTTTATCATTATTCCTTCTCCTCTTATACTACAGTTCTGTGCAGCTATGTATTTCAAACAAAAAATCCTTCACTAAATGACACCATGATTCTGCGGGGGGAAATACAAGCACAGAAGCAGAAAACCAGTGTTACATTTTAGCATTGTTAGCCAAAGAGGCACAGATAAATGCTAGGGAGAAATCTGCAACCCAAGATGGCAGATATCCAGAATTCATCCTTCTAGAGCTGGATAATAAAAACACACAACTTGCATAGATTAAGGATGATTTCACCTTCAAATCATCTGCCCAAAAACTAAGCACTATCCAAGAACTAAGGTCCCTTCTCTTAAAAGCAAAACTTTTACCTCCTTGATATTAGTTTGCACCTATTAATAGCCACATGCGGAAAATAAACATTCAGAAACCTCTTCTGCATTTTTAGTCTTCCAGAATAACAATATTAACATAATAGGGATATTGTATTCCAAATATGATGCAATCGGCAAGAAATATATAGCCAAACACTAAATATTTCCTTGTACAATAGAATCTGTATTTAGAACTTTCTATTGGATTCCACTCAAAAAAGCAAAAAATGTCATAACTTCAGTAAAACTGGCACCTGTGCAAGAAAGGGGAAGTTGGAGTATTTTACAGCATTGACCAAGCG
>NW_015173172.1:306003-312494 GCF_001447785.1 Gekko japonicus | reverse complement strand
AGCAGAAGAAAGGTCTAGACCAGGGATGGCCAAACTGTGGCTTGGGAGCTGCATGCGGCTCTTTCACACATATTGTGTGGCTCCCCGCAGGGCGGCTGGGGAAGCTAAATATTATTAGCAAACAAATATCATTGGACAAATAAATATCATTATCAATATCTGCTTTTACCGCTTTTGATATTCTTTTTGGCAGTTTCATTTAATGTTAATAAAAAGCAAATGTGCACATTTCCCAGTAAAAACATGCAATATTTGTTCATGTCTTGTGGTTCTCAAACATCTGACATTTATTCTGTGTGGCTCTTATGTTAAGCAAGTTTGGCTACCCCTGGTCTAGGCCATGGTGACTTCCTGAGAGGTTAGAAGGGTTTGCAATTAAATAGCAAGGTCTTCTGTGAGAACAACCCATGTAAGCAGGGTCATGGACTTCTATTAGATGGTAAGCTTGGTTCTACAAGGGACAATCAATGCACATTAACTTCTTATACACACACATACACACATGGTCTTATCTGTACCATTTTCTGAGTTTTGATAGGATAGAGTTGTTGTTTTTTTAAAAATAAACACTTCTATTCACACTACAGCACAGGTATGCTCAGGTAACTGTTTAAAAGAAAAATTCTAAATACCAGCAAGGCTATCCTTTTCTTTCCAGCCAAAGCAATGCCTCTTCTATTTGGGAACCTTCTTTTTCTTACTCTGTGCAAGCTGAGCACTCACTGTTTCCAGAACAGAAATGCACAGCCTGACCATTTTAAATGGTCAGAACACTTCCCACCCTTCACAAAACTTCCTCCTATGCAGATAGGCTACTCCAGTCACTATTACTGATGGACTATGTATTACATTCTTTTCCCATGCAAATAAATCTTGCAAAGGTTAAAATACAATTAGAAATCTGCTTTGATTCATTGTGCAGATAAGCCCTCATTGTAAGAATCAACAATTAACAAAGCTTCTGGTATGTACAGCATTTTTTCTTTTTGGTTTACAATAATAAACCAAAAAGAGAAAACTTGAGAAAATTAAAGTAGTTTATGCCACACAATTTAAACGTTTGCAACAAATCATAAAGATCTAGCCATAGAGAAGCAAGATAAAGTTGAAAAGCAAAAATTCCCAATATTTTTAAAAGATCAGAAACTCATGCAAATCACTGTTGCTGACTGCTTGAAAAATAATGGATTATATTTTTGTACCACCTTCTGTCCAGTTAGTCCCATGGACCTAGGGATTTTTCTTTAAATTAATTCTTCATCAAATTATCCAGAAAAGCATAAAGGCTGCTGTCTATATCGTACAAATGGAAACAAATAAAAGCAGTAGACCATCTGATGGAGTACAACAGAGCAATGTTTGCACAGCTCAGTCCTGTTTCCCTGAGTAACCAAGAAGTCCATTAACATGCTAGGAAGTTTGCTGCTTACCTGTACACACTTTTGTTTTGTCAGATTCAGTAGGACACAAAGGACTACATATGTTTCAAAAGAAATCCTTCACCTTGCCAACGTCTAAGCTGTAATGAAAGCAGAATGCTTGTGCTTTCAAGTTCATATGAAAGGATTATAAATAATGTTGATTCCATCTGATTAAGAGGCACAGCCCTCTTCTTGAAAATAGTCAGGCATCATGCTACTCCACTGTGCGCCTTCCAAATGTATGCTCAACATTGCCTTAGGCCTTGCAAAGGATCCCCGTATCTGCCTCTGAATGATTTCAGTCAAAGAAGAAAGCACCACTATCCTTGAGTTGCTAGGAAACAGGAAGGGAGTTCCTGACCTGAATTCTTAGTAGAGTTTGTAGCTGCTCTGAAAGCTTAAGGTCTTCCCAATTCCGGAGGAAATAAAAGATATAAACCTACACACATGGAAATCCTCAAAAATTTAATACCTGTTTCCTTTTTACAAGGGATGTTATTAAATGAATTTTAATCTCCTTTTGAAAAATCACAGGGAAAAAAGACTCCCCACAAAGAATTACTGTATTCTAGGACAAATTTGCATACTTTCTACCATATAATATTATTTTAATGCCTCTGAAAGGTACCTAGCACCTTTGTTATGGCTGCCTATCTCCAGGTGGAGATCTCCCTGAATTCCAGCTGATCTTCAGATGACAGAGATCAGTTGCCCTGGAGAAAATGGCTGCTTTGAAGGATGGACTGTATGGCATTATGCCCTGCTAGGTCCCTCCAAACCCTGCTCTTCACAGGTTACATCCCCAAATCTACAGGAATTTCCCAACTCAGAGCTGGCAACCTTATCCTAAATCCCTGGTCAAAACTACTTATTGGACAGCTGCTCTGTGAAATATGTGGGAGGGATAGCTGAACATACCAACTCCTATTGCCCAAATTCAGCTGCTAGCAAATCCTGATTCCACAGATACCATTCTCTGTCACTGCCCCTCTCTTGTTTCTGAGTTGGCAACTTAGGGGTCAGTGCAGAATTGGCCTAAGAAGTTCCTCTGCTGACCCCTGATTTCAATAGCTTAACTTGGAGGGAAACCCATGGATTTTAAATGAACAAGTATTTGCATTTGGAAATGGGTCCAAGGCATAAACTGTAGATCTAATCAGCCTAGAAGAAAGTTTGATCAAAATCCATGGAACTTACTTCCAAATTAAGAAACTACCCCAAAAACTCCTTCGCATGATGCAGAGACTAAAGAGATTGACATGTACTTAAAAAAAATAAAGACTTGACAACAAGGGTTCTGGGCAGAATCCAAGGATGCCCTTCCACTAAGCAAGGAGTCTTGCTCTGTTTCAGGGAGCCTTCCCCCAATGGAGGAAGACTGCTGACATCATGGAAGGGGATCCTTGCATCCAAACCACCATCAGTTCATGCATTCTGATGTATTTGTTCGTGCAACAATGCATTAGGAATTATGAATTATTAGTAATTAGATAAATGCAGATTACCTGTCATGTGAAATATATTCTTCTAGTAGGTACTAAATGTATACAACAGTCTTGTGACACCTTAAAGACCAACACATTTATTGTAGCATCAATTTTCATAAGCCAGAACTAGGGATGTCACCTGAGGGCTGGCAGCACTTGGAAGCTTCTTGGGGTGGGGTGGGGCATTGCGGGATGCCATGACATCACTTCTGGTAGTGTGATTAGAAGTGGCATCATGGCATTGCCATGATGTGACTTTTTTGCCCAGATTTCTGTTGTAGCAAGCAGCAGCTGGGGACCAGGGGCAGGAGGGTTTCCCAGTCCCCTTAGTCAGAACCCAGTTTGTTACAGGGAGGAGGCAACACACTGGCTCACAAAACTTTATGCCACTATAAATGTCCTTATGGTGCCACAAAACTCTGTCATTTCAGCTGAAGCAGATAATGTGGTATCCTCTCGTAAGTTGTGCTTATGATGCAATATAATACAATCTAGCCTTGAGTTTCTACAAAAAATGTCATTAAAAACTAATGCTCCAAAGTCTGAGCACCCCCCTACACACACGACTTAAGAATTTTTTTAAAGTACTGAATTAATTCATGTAGTTTTAAAGGCCTAAAAAAGTCTTACATTTCTTCTTCACAGCTGAACATTAATTAAGACATGAGATTTACCCAGTCACATCTAAGCATATTATACATTACTGAGAAATCACCTTGCAGTTTGGATCCTGAATAAGCCATGTGGAGGGAGCGCTGATTCCCAAGTGATGAAATGTAACCAAGCAACACTGCCATTTTTGCTCTAGCCTATTGTTATTCTGACTTGGAAGAAAGAATCCCCTCTCAATTGCCACAAGAACAGCACTGAAAACCTGCCAAAGCCAAGCGGCCTAATTAAAAGATTCCGTCATTTAAGTGCTTTAGCACAGCAAATGTTAAACTGAAATATAATATAATCATAGGATACCTCAAAGAAACAAATAAATATCAGTTTTTCCACACTGAGTAATCTTTACCAAAGCGACTTAAATTTCACCAACATAAGGACTGCATGGTAATTAATTATTTATTAAAACACTGAGTAAAAAACAAGACAAAACTAGGGACTGCTAGATAAACTAGATTATTAAATGTTATGAGAAAAATTATGACAGTTGTACTCCCTTATAGAATCTGACAAAAAAAAATCCCCAGCTTTAACTTTAAAATGAATGCAATATTACAAGAAATGTAATTTGTTATTTGATTCCTAATGTTCCCAATGGTGACATGATGCTCCATTCTCATGGGAGCATTTCCCCATGTTTTAGATCCTGTACAAAATATGAACTGAGGTATAGAATATTTTATTTATTTACTCATTTTATAGACTTCTTTCTTGCTGACACTCAAGGAGAATTACAAAATTTTAAAACAATGTAATAAAAAGTATAAAATATGACTGGATTACAGAATTAGAAATCACTGCATTAAAAACAAGTTAATAGATAAACAGCATAATAAACTACAACCCTATTCTCTTTATAAAAATGGCCTTCTAAACAATCCCATTTTATACATTCTATAGAATGATGAAGTCAATTGGCTCAAAAGGGTACAACTCTGTTTAGGATTCTTTACTTACGTACAAAATTTATACCCTGCCTTTCTGCCCTCATCAAAGCTACTAAAATGGCTAACAGATTAAAAGGATTCCTAATAATCAAAATACATCTTAAAAATCATTAAAACTAAACAGAAACATATAATTAAAACAATTAAAACTACAGTGGTCAGGTGGGTTCATAAGGGAACAAGCGGTCATTCAGGTATGTTGGTCCCAAACCATATATATCAGCACCTTGAATTGGACCCGGAAACAGATTGGAAGCCTGTGTAGATGGGCCAAGATTATGACCCACTCCAGTCAAAATCCTGGCTGTACCATGCTGCATCAACTACACTTAAGTTTCCAAACACTTCTCAGGGGCATCCCTGTGTAGACCGCATTGCAGTAATCTAATCTAGATGTAAACTAAGGTTGTCAACCTCCAGATGGGACCTGAAGAACTAGAGTTTCCAGACTCTAGGTCAGTTTACCTGGAGAAAATGGCTGCTTTGGAGGATAGGCTGTATGGCATTATACCCTGCTGAGGTCCCTCCACTTCCCAAACCCCACCTTCCCCAGGCTCCACCCCGATATCTCCAGGAATTTCCCAACCCAGAACTGACAATCCTAACTTGTAACCAGGGCATGCACCACAGCAGCCAGATCTTTTTTGCCCAGAAAGACCACACACTAGTTGAAGCGGCTAAAAGGCACTCCACAGCTACCACCTGCTATTCAGCAGTAGACCTGGGTCCAAAAGCACTCCCAAGCTATGCACCTGTTCACCAGAATGGGTGACACTGAAATCAGACTTCCACTCACCAGTAGCACTTCCTTCTTGCTAGGATTCAGCTTCAGTTAATTAGCCTTCACCCATTCCAAAACTGCCTCTAGGCAGTTCAGGGTTTCTGTCTCCCTGGGATCAGCCAAAAGCGTGAGACAGAACTGAGTGTCATCTGCATATTGGGGACAACTCAGACCAAATCTCCAGGTGACTTCACCCAGTAGATGTTAAAAAGCATAGGAACCTTGAGGGACCCCAAGATAGAACCTAGGGGGACCCCAAAGGCCAAGGGGCTGAGCAGCAGTCCCTCAGAACCACCTTCTGAAACCTACCCTCCAGTTATGACTGGGACCACTGCAAAACACTGCCTCCCAGTCCGAGCCTGGAAAGGCAATCCATAAGAACATAAGAGAAGCCAATGTTGGATCAGGGCAATGGCCCATCCAGTCCAACACTCTGTCACACAATGGCCAAAAATACCAGGGGCCATCAGGTCCACCAGCGGGGCCAGGACACTAGAAGCCCTCCCACTGTTGTCCCCCCCCAAGCACCAAGAACACGGTGCATCACTTGCCCTCGACTGAGAGTTCCTATCTATACCTGTGGCTAATAGCCACTGATGGACCTATGCTCCTTATCTATATATCTAATTCCCAACTTGCCCCCGGAGTGTGGATCGCTAAATCAGCGCTCCGGGGGCAGCTGGGGGGGCGGGGGAGGTTTGTGTACACGTGGGCCAGTCCCCACATGTGCACAAAAATACAAAACGTTGTTGCGGGTCTCCACTTGTGTTTATCTAATTCCCTCTTGAAGTCGTCCATGTTTGTAGCTGCCACCACCTCCTGTGGCAGTGAATTCCATGTATTAATCACTCTTTGGGTGAAGAAGTACTTCCTTTTATCTGTTCTAACCCGACTGCTCAGCAATTTCATTGAGTGCCCACGAGTTCTTGTATTGTGAGAAAGGGAGAAAAGTACTTCTTTCTCTACCTGCTCTATCCCATGCATAATCTTATAAACCTCGATCATGTCTCCCCTCAGTCGTCGTTTCTCCAAGCCAAAGAGCCCTAAGCACTTTAACCTTTCCTCATAGGGAAAGTGTTCCAACCCTTTTATCATTCGAGTTGCCCTTTTCTGCACTTTTTCTAAAGCTATAATATCCTTTTTAAGGTGTGGTGACCAGAACTGCACACAGTATTCCAAATGAGGT
>NW_015173172.1:299568-305938 GCF_001447785.1 Gekko japonicus | reverse complement strand
GTGACTATTGAGCTTACTTAGGAGCCTTTGATGAGGAACTTTATCAAAAGCTTTCTGGAAGTCAAGGTAAACAACATCTATTGGGTCCCCCTTGTCCACGTTTGTTCACTCCCTCAAATAACACTAACAGGTTAGTGAGACAAGACCTTCCCGTACAGAACCCATGCTGAGTCTTCCTTAATAGTTTTTGTACATCAATGTGCCTACTAATTATTTCCTTAATAACAGTTTCACCAACTTACCCGGTATTGACGTCAGACTCACTGGCCTGTACCTTGATCAATGGTACTGAAGGCCACTGAGAAGTCCAGGAGAATCCACAGAGTTGCACTCCTCTGTCCATCTACCAGCAGAGATCAATCAAGGCTGTTTCAGCCCCGTAACCAGGCCTGAAACCAGCCTGGAAAAGATCCTGACAATTTGCTTCATCCGGGAGTGCTTGTAGTGGTCCAGCTATCACCTGTTTAATCATCTTGCTCAAGAATGGAACACTGGAGACTAGATTATAGTTATTGAAATCTCCTGGCTCCAGGGTAGACTTCTCTAGTGGTGGATGCACTACAGCCTATTTTCAAGGCTGGGGCACACATCACCACCCCTTGAGGAGGCACTAACAACGTCTTGGACCCAGTCAACCCCCCTCCCCAACAGATTTAAGCAGACAGGAAGGGCAAAGATAATACAAGCAGGTGGTAGACCTCAAACCTCCAAGGACCCTGTCCACATCCTCAGACTGAACCAATGTATTGTAGTGGTTAAGAGCAGCAAACTCTAATCCCCTCCACATGAAGCCTGCTGGGTGACCTTGGGCCAGTCACAGTTCCCTCAGAATTCTCTTAGCCCCACCTACCTCACAAGGTCCACGGGGAGGGGAAAGGAATGTGATTGTAAGCCGCTTTGAGGCTTTTTAAGGTAGGGAAATTTGTGAGGTATGAAAGCCGTCGTCGTCTTCTTCATCTTCCACTGAAAAAACTGAAAAATGTGTCTAATTCCCTCTTGAAGTCGTTGAAAAACTAAAAAAACAGTTGGACAAGTTGGCACCCTGGCACTATCTGACCCTTTCACTGCTAATGTAGAATCCAAGTCTATATGGATGTGAGAGATTTTATCTGCAAAGAGTTGATCAAAAAGGTCACAGTGGGCCACCAAGCAGTCTGCCTCCTTCTGAAGCCCAGATCCCAACAGCACAGATCTGCAGGCCTACACTGTGCTGGTAGTAGAAAAGTATTGTTTCTTTGCTGCCATCGCTACCATGGAGTATGCTTTAAAATTAGTTTTAGCCCTTGTCATACTGGATTTGTCCATAGTCTGCCACCACTGTTACTCTAGCCATCTCCCTTTTCTTTCTTTGCCCATAGCCCCTCAGTACATTAAGGAGCTACCTGGAATCTAACACCTGAGAGGGGGAGTTCCTGGGCATGATTTGTGTCAACCACCCAGGTCATTTCCTCATTCCCATAACTGACTGATGCATTATGTTGGTCACACAAAGAACCAAATCAACCATCCTGTGGAATGAGATTTTAAAAATCTGAATAGGCACTAAATCAGCCCAATTTAGTTTTTGGTATACACCCATAACAAATCATGTATTAGTTCAAATACATTCCTACATTGTTGAACGGTGTTCTAAGACCTTTTTGCTTCAACCCTTCCAGCAATACAGTATAACTAACCCACCCACTGTTCTAGGACATTGCTCTGAAAAATGTCTTAAGCTGTATTCTGAATTTCATACCAATGGCTTATAGACATTATTATATAATGTTGTTTCATTATATAATGTTGAGACAACAGAACAGATTAGCAAGTACAACAATTCAGACACCCCCCACCCCCACCCCAGAAACTCAAAATCATGTTTCCTCTAGTGGAAGCCAGCTAAAATTCATTGACAGGCTTGTTTCAATTACTTTAAGGTCAGCCAGCCCTGTCTCATTGCAGCACGTTCTACTAACAGTGCTCATGTGTGCTGAACAGAACTTTTAATTCAGCATAATGATGCCTTCAGAAGGGGATGCAAACGCTCCTTAAACTGTAGATGACATGACAGAAATTCATCCCTTCTAACCGCATGGCACAGCTTCAAACTAATAGCAACCAGTCACTAATCTTGGATGACATTTATTATCCTGAACATTCTGTGATATTCTAGTAGTGTAGCTAACATGGTGGGTTGTGGGATACTCAGGCAAAATTAGAGCCAATCCGCACCACAAAATCTGTGTGGTTATTATTATTAGCCCTTACTTTCCCTTTTGGATGTCATATACATAAACCATCCCCTGCTCCAGCAAGTATTGCATATACAGCTGCATATTAGCTTTGGTGTAGTGGTTGAGCCAGTTTGGTGTAGTGCTTAAGAGCGGTGAACTCTAATCTGGAGAACTGGGTTTGGTTCCCCACTCCTCCACATGCAGCCAGCTGGGTGACCTTGGATCAGTCAGAGCTCTCTCAGCCCCACCCACCTCAGGATGTCTGTCATGGGGAGAAGTAGGGAAGGAGATTGTGACGGTGCATAAATACTCCTCCTTCAACATTATGCTACATCAAGCAACAATGGGTATCCACATCAACACAACACTGTAGGTCTACTCTGGACACCAGGGAAATGCCACAATTAAACATCATGCTAATGGAACAGACATTATGCTCAACCCTAAATGTTTGATTTCCACAGCTGTTACTCATGGGATAGGAACCAAACCTTAATGGGGAAAAATATTAGGGCACAGTTAAACTTACAGGTATGTATTTTATAGAACTTATCTTCTCTGAGCAAAACAAAATAAAAAATGCACATACTTAGCACAAATAGCACGTATATCTCTAACTACACACAACAGCAAAAATCTAATTTGAAAACTAGCAGCATTTATTTGATTCTCATGATGTTTACAAAATCCAGCAGTTTTAATCAAAGATGACCCTGTGATTTAAGAAAATAACTTGAGATCTCTCTCAGGGCCTACTAGCTTAGTGAAACAACCTCTAAAGGGCCTTAAAAGTAATTATCCATACAACAGATTAAATTCTTATCTTATGCTAAGATTGCTACCTCTTCTTTGCGGCTGACCCTATTAAATATGTACTTGTTGTTCAACTGTTTAAGGTACAAAGTGTCACAAAGCCCCTGTTGGGAAAATAAATGGCAAGCTAAATGCTGGCCCAGTATTGACCTAGTAAAATTATACTACCAGTTAATTACTAGAGATTCCTGATGTCTAGACATAAAATGATAGCCGGGGCAAAAGAATTGTTTGGTTTTGTGGATCTTCTTTCAGTTCGTGATCGTTGTGTGTGGGGCCATATTGTCAGCCTTTAAATATCTCTGTCATGCCTGAAAATCCAAGTTCTTTGTTCAGCTAACATGATGACAAAAGGGACCCTGGTTAAGCAGGTCTTGTTTAGCCTGGGTGGACTCCACACAACTGGGAACACTGATTGAAGTTTGAGTAGGATGGGTGGGTGAAACACTGGTAGCCAACCTCAGGAACAAATGCATTGATGCTTAGAAAGCAGATTGCAAGTCTCTGGTCCGATCCAAGGACCCACCAGACCTGAGCAAAGGAGAGGGGAAGTAACTCTAGCCTTTGTTGTGCCAGAATTATTCCATCACTTTCATCAAAGCAAGATCAACTGGCCCAGGTGTATATATAAATGCTGTCAAACTTCTCTCCCTCACCTACTTTTCTTCATCACTCCCTTGCCTTTGTATATTTTAAGCATGAGGGCAGGGCTTGTCTCCTTGGTGATATAAACAGCTTTGGAAGACAATGATCAGCAAAGCAGGACATAAGTATACAAACAATATAAACAAGAGCCCTGTTTTGAATGTTTCCTGAATAGGCCTGTGCTAAGCTCTCTGTCATGAACACATAAACAACTATTTTGTGTGGGGAATATTAAACAGTATGATGCTCCACCTGCAATCTGAAGAGGTATAGATCAGAATGACTATTATTTATGCTTCCAGATCTCAAGGAGATTAAAAATGATTTCCCCCTGATAGAATGCAATGCTGATTGGATCAAGCTGAGAAACTGGGATATTTCTCATATAAAAATGTAATTAAAATGGCCTTATTATTCATTGTGAAGCTAAATAAGCTGATCCACTGTTTTTACTGTGTACTGTTATATTAACTCTGTGCCTTTACCATTTCAAATAAGCTCACCAACACAATTATTTTAACTTTTAGTCTCCTTGAGACATAACAGGAAAATTCCAGTTTCTTCATCTAAAGGCCTCCAGTAGTACATACATAATTTATTAATTTATGTAAGTCTTACTCTTTAACATAAGTATGAAAAACAGTTATGCAATTCTGAGCTCCTGAAATGTCTCCAATTAAGGGTGACACATAAACTTTAAACAAATCAGACAAGCGTGGAACAATTTTAATCCTGGAATAAGTAAATCGCTTGAAGGGACAGTTGTACAGAATCGATGGACAATTCTGTTAGGTCTAACTGTGACATCAATCTGACTTCTGTAATGAACCTGTATGACCCCATCATAAGAATGTAATGGGCTTGTACGGTCACTCAACAATTAGAAAACCTAGCAATATTCATCTGTGCAGAACAAAATCTTGCCAGATCATTTGAGAGTAAAAATTGGTTCATACAATACTGTGCCCTGTCTCATGAACAATCCCAGCTACCCTCTAAACATAGTTTCATAATCTGAAGTATTAATAATCATGCATCTAAAGTACCAATGCAAGTACATTAATCACAGCCCCTTCCCCCGATTTTGGAAAAACTAAATCTGGTTAAACCAGATTTATCATTCATCATAGTCACGAAATAGTTCCTTCAATGTGCTCCATGCTGGAACAAAAGGGGGGAGGAGGAAGGCATGTACATGAGCCTAGCAACAAACCAGTTGGTACACATTCTGGCTTAACGTTGGTTAGATGTGACATATGAATGCAGCCCATTGGGCTCCTGTCCTTCCCAGACACTACTTGGCAGCCGAGAACTGCAACAAGTGCAACTTCACAGGCTAAGCCTAGCAACAAGCCAGTTGGTACACATTCTGGCTTAATGTTGGTTAGATGTGACATATGAATTCAGCCCATTGGGCTCCTGTACTTCTTCCCAGACACTACTTGGCAGCCAAGAACTGCAACAAGTGCAACTTCACAGGCAACTGCTGAGCCTAACTAATGGCAGAGACAAAAATGGTTACTGCACATAACAATAGAAGGTATTTCAGCTATGTGTCAATCATGGACCCAAACTTCCTAAACTGGTTGCTAATCTCCCCCCTTCAAAAAAATAAGCTAGTGCTGATGCTTTTTTATTATTTGGAATCCATTTATGTCTTGGGTCAACAACTCTGCATCCTCCATCAAGTATCAAGATCTTATGGAATGCTAACATGTTCATTAGAACTGTAATAATGTTTTGTTATGCTACTAAACAAACTGGACAAACTATCATTTTACTCCTGCCTCTCTACTCCGTGTTCTGTTACTATGCTGGCAGTCACCTCAAATTGTGCTCTCTGTGTCCCCCACTTAAAGGAGAGGGGGTTAAACTATTGTGATATTGTGCTTCACAACATGGTAATGAAGTACCAACATATCTACCAGCCTCCCCCACCCTTCAGTACTGGTCATATATGTACTGCTAGCAAGTTGTGGGAGGAAAGTTTGTTGAGGCAACACAGAGTAAGTATGAGTGGGGGCAGAGAGGAACAATTGTGCACTGACCATGTATCTCTGGTTGGGGGAGCAGAGTTTCCCCTTTAGAGCATGAACAAAGACGGAGTACTGAAACCCCTTAAAGGCCAACAAAATTTTCCATAGTATAAGATTTCATAAGCCAAAGTTCACTTTGACAGATACCATTTACAGTGGTATCTGAAGAAGTGACCTTTGACTCATGAAAGCTTATATTCTGGAACATTTTGTTGGTATTTAAGATGCTACTGGACTCAAGCATTGCTTTACCACTACAGACTCACAAAGCTACCCAAATGAAACTCTACCTTTAGAATCTGTATCATGAGATGGTGTTGCCATGCAAGCCTATCAATGTGTTTTTATGAAATATGAACTGTGCAAAGGGACTGTACAACATGGAGACTTGAGAATACCTGTTGAGACTGCACACCTGAGAAAGGGACGCCTTCCTTTAGTGTTGCCGCCACAGTGATAGTCCAGAGTCACTAGCCATCTTGCCTGCTGTGAGATGAAGCAGTTCCATAAGCCAGCACCAAGCCTCAGATGCCATGCCATGGAAAATCATAAGGACAGAGAACTCCAGACACCATTAGAAACTTCTTCCAGCACATGTAGGCAACCTCTCTTCCCCCTCTCCTCTTCCAGCTACCTACAAATCTAATCAAAAGACAATAA
>NW_015173172.1:291672-298227 GCF_001447785.1 Gekko japonicus | reverse complement strand
AAATACAGTCTCTGTGTCTGTTCTGATACTTACAGCAAAGGTGGGACTTCTGTATACATTGGTGAGAGCCCTAATTTGCCTATTGCCAATTAATAATTAATAACTTCCCCTAGACAAACAAATAATTCAAGGCAATTTGGCTAACAATGGAGTACCTGGCCTTTGAGCTGAGCAACATCAGGAAAATGCAACAATGATTGCCTCTCCCTTGGCTGCTTGTGCTCAGGACAAAGTGTCCTTTCAATGGGATGTCTAGGGATGCAGACCCCCCCCTCCCTCTCTAGCTGGCAGGTCTCTACTGCAGCAAGAAATCAGACAGCTTCCTGCTTCTCATGAGGAGAACAATCCTTGCTAGAAGTTAGGAGGGGCATGCAAGCATGTCAAGTCACATTTGGTGCAGTGGTTAAGTGCACGGACTCTAATCTGGAGGAACCGGGTTTGATTCCCCACTCCTCCACTTGCACCTGGCTGGATGACCTTGGACAAGCCGTAGTTCTGATAAGAGCTGTTCTTGAAAAAGAGCAGTTTCTGTCAAGAGCTCTCTCAGCCCCACCTACCTCACAGGGTGTCTGTTGTGGGGAGGGGAAGGGAAAGGAGTTTGTAAGCCGCTCTGAGACCCCTTTGGGTAGTGAAGGGTGGGGTATAAATTCAATCTCCTCTTCTTCTTCTTCGTTTAAATGGGGTAGGGAAGGGGTCCAAAGACCATGGCATCTGACTACCCTTCATGGGCTGTTAGAGAGGGAGACAGCTGGAGAAAGAGGAGGAGAGGAATAGGGTCTTGAAGAACCCCTCCCCTCCAGATTCTGAGGCTACTGGTACACCAATGGGAGCTGTCAAAAGGCAGGCCAATGGAGGGGAGTGGTCCCAATCCCCCACATCACCAAAGCCCCCGGTGTGTGTTCTAAGTGTACATGACATGAGGCCAGAACAATGTGGCCCTATGCTGTTCACCCTGTCTTCTGAGCTATGAGTGTTCTGGCTGAGGTTTATATAGTACTTTGGAGGGCTGTAACTGGCTGCATCTCATCCAGTACTTGAGACCAGGATGGGAAATGGGGGTCCAGAGATCTTGACTCTTGAAGGAGGATGAAGAGTTCTTGACCTATGGCATAAGTGGATTACAAACAATAAAGAATGCATCAGCAAAGTATGCATAAAATCCTGATTTATGTGGGAGAAACCTAACAGTGGTTAAACAGTGCACTGGGACATAATCTGAGTGAGCTACAGGAGTGTAAAAAAGTTGTGGCTGGGGTGGCCACATCTTCCCTGTGAGCATTCCTGGCAAAAGGGCACTTAGTTGCAGGTGGGATTGGAACCCATATCTGCATTCTTTAAAATATGCTCATTTCAGGGCTCCTACTGGTTGCACTATGATACTCCTTCAAGAAGGTAGAGCTGTGCCTTTTCTGCATATGGGCAGTGAGTACCTGATATCAGGGACTGTGACTGCATTATTTCATGTTCGTTGGATGCATTTCTGTATGCCACTTATGGAGGTGTCGGTGCCATATCATGCAGTGACTGGTGGATGTCAGAAAGGTTGGTATTGACGCTAGTGTAACTGGTATGCTCTCTGCACCTTGGCAAGGGATTTTTCTTTCTTTCTCATATATTCCCTCTGCAAGGTGACCACAGCATACTAACTAGAGGACACACCACTACTAAACTGTCAAGTCATCAGCATATAGCCCAACAAGCCAAACCCCATTCTGCTCCCTGCCCCCCAGCCAATGAAACACATCTCCTTGGCTTTACCAATATGCTCACATTCTGGGGAGGTGAGAGCAAGATAGAAGCTTAGATCACAATTTAACTTGTCTCTGCAATAATCTGTCATATATCAGTTAGTGGCCACTTCTTAGTGATCATTGTCTATTTGATTATGAAACTACATGTCCATACTATAAGAGGACACATTTGTTTATCCATGCTTTTTATATTTATGATATATGTTGCTGCTAATTATGATTTGTTGCCTACCTGTTATATTTCCATTTTAAAACGTATTGCTGGATTTTAATGTTTTATCCTATTGTCACATCTCACTTTCAAATATTTTTATGCCAAAAAGCAAGTTATAAATTCTCAGATAAATAAAAATATTGCCAGACCTTGGTCAGGGAAACACTATCATTTTATTCATTTAGAGAAGCTTGCTGTGATTACTAATATGAGAATTTCTTAAGCACGGGGGCGCGACTTGGACTTGATTGTGCGACTGAACAGCAACAGACCTCTTAAATTGTAATGCAGGGGGTGAAAGGAAGTAGTTATAGATAAAAAGCATGTTGGTAGGCGAATGAGGTGTTACCAAGGAATGTTTCCTATATTACATTCCCTTTAACAATTGTTTTAGTACTTCTTCAGGCCACCAGAGAGAAATTACTGAATACTCAATACTCCCCTGTTTGGCAAAAGAATGCCCTTTGAATTTAAAACTTGCTTTGAATTGTTTCACTTAATGTTACTACTCTGTTTCTTTCTCTCTTAAAAAAACAAAAACAAATGAATGATTTGTCTCTTACTTGATCCCAAAATGGAGAGCATACACACAAGCCATGCTGGGAAAAATGTACAAGCCCTTCTTACTGTCTCATTTAAGTTCACCTGATGAATTTCTCAGAGAAAGCATATAAAGTGACATGAAAATAGGAACTGATCCAACGCTTTTCACTTCCTTCAAGATTCCCAGAACAACCCAAGGATAAGGTTGCATTCAAGACACACATCACCTATTCTTAACATTTCTTCTTATTAATGAGGTTATTCTTACTTTGGTCCTAAATAATAAATGCTAAGCAGTTCTCTCTATGTGAATCACATTGTAGGAACAGGAAGAGCCACTATAATCAGAAAAATTATATTTAACAGTATAAATTAAAAGGAAACAATAAAAGTTACAGCTAGCTTATGCGAGAAGGGAAATATGACAAGTAAGCCAAGGGGCTTCTTCTAAAATCATAATTTAAAAAAATATTTAACAAAGAAAAGACACTTTTTTGAAGTGTCTTGTCTTAAATGCAGCAAACAAATTAACTTCCAAGCAACCTAAGAAAAAATATCTGTTTCAGTGATAGAGTTGTATACAAATACCTGCTCCCTTCCTTGTGATAAGGCCGCAAAGATATCATGCAATCTTTCTTCCAAGGAATACAAAGCCAGAAAAACAAGCACCTGTAAGAATGCCAAGCTTTTTTCCTTCCTAATCTAATCTTTGTTCAGAGGGGGTGGGAGGCTGCTGATTGAGAATTCCACTCTCGAATGTATAGAATCACCAGATCAGTACCCTTGAAAAGTCATAATCGCAAACAATCTGCAGCCCAATGAGTATAGCAAATACTTGGCCAGAGCAATCAAAATACATCACCTATTTTGTTCCAAAGCATGCGGTTTTGGAAGTAATAAGAAAAAGATTTCTGACAGTTTAAATTTCCATTATTTTGTAACTCATGTTCAAAGTTATAAATGGCTAATGAGTGAACTAACCTTTGAACTATAGTTCAAGGTATGAGGTACATGCTTTAGCATGAGGTATATCCTGGATATGCAGGTGTGGCTTTAAAATGTATTGTTTTAAGAAACTGAACAAATCATACAACAACATAACTTTTCTTAAGTGGTACAGTAAGAATTAGTATTGTACACATCATACATATTTTAACTGGCACCTGATGAAGATGTGAACTTCATACAAGGATCTAAGGAACTCATTACTGTGGTTTATCAAATATTAAACCAAAAGTTTTGGTCACAGACCACTTTACAACAACAAGCCTAGCATGAAGATTGTAGAATTGCTTTTACTGATAACCAATGGAATAGTATATGGGAATCTTACCTCTATCCCACTAAATCATTGAAATAAAATTGCAAAACTTTAAAATATATTCCAGGTGATATATGATGCCAATGAGATTATTCCATTGTAAACATAAGACAAAGTCTAGTTGTTGGAAGGGTTGTGGACAACCAGGAACTTTTTTGCACTGTTGGTGGGAATGCTCATGGATTTTTAGTTTCTGGACAGCCATTATTTCTGTATTAGATAAAATTTGGGGACAATCTATACCTAATACCCCTGAATCTTAATTATTGGCCTGATCAATCTCTTTCAAAATCAAAAACTGAGTTAGCCTCTTCATTGGTCATAGCAGCCAAAAGTTTGTTGGTTCAGCACTGGAAACTAAACAAAATACACACCTTGAAACAATGGTTTTCTAAAATATGGGACACTGCTGCAATGGATAAAACTGCAATGCAACTGGTTGCGGCTGAAACACCACAAAGAAATATGACTTTGTTGAAAAATGCTTTCCTTTCTTTGAATATGTTACATCTAACTTTAATGATGTATGTACCTTAGCCAAAGAAATATATGGACTATGTATTTTACTATTAATTGTAGGTATGTTTTCCATTGTAATTAGAACATTAACACTGGTGAAGTAACTGTTTAAATGATGTTATTTAAGAAAATAAAAAATATGTTTAAAAAGATGGAACCTCAATATCACTGAATCACAACAACTGATCCATGATACTCAGCATTATACACTACAGAGATATCTTCTGCATACAGGCACACAAACGCTAAAGAAAACATTATACATTTTGCAACATTGTATCCCCATTACAGACCAGTGACTCATGTGGATATCACTCTTCCCTGGGAGCCAATATTCTTGGGGGTCAGAGATGACTTAAGTAGGGAATGGAGGGGAAAGGAAGATCTACTATCTTTGTGCAAATCTCTGATCTGTGCACTGGTGGATCACTGGATTCAACCCACCATAGTCATGTATTAGCAGGATACAAATTTAACTGTTGTGCTTTTCAGAACAGTGGATGTCTGGAGATTGTAATGGACTGGATGACTGTTTTCATTAATAAGAAGCAGTTGGATAAAGACAAAACAGAGCGGTAGCTGGGTGTCCTTCAGACCTGGATGGCACTTTATTGTCAGTATTAGATGGGTTGGCCAGCCCTCTTGAAAGAACAGGTTCACAGTGTGAGGAAGCCAGATCCAGCTTTGTTCAGAGATGCTCAAGTGGCATCTATGTTTTGCAGTGCCTTTTGACACCTTTGGCTGGCACTACAGATGTACCCTTTCCCAAAGAGAAATGAACCAACCAGAGTTATTCATGCCCTGATCACTTCAAGATTATATCCATTACTGTAACACACTACTCAAGAGGCTGCTTTTGATTACCTGAAGCATCTGCTCTCCTGAAGCATCTTATACAGAAGATTGGTGTACTTCATTTGAAAATTGTCTTTTGTATTAAGTACTGTTGGATCCTAACCCTTTAAGAAATTATAAGAGTGTTTGAATTTTGAAATAGTTGAACTGTTAAGAATTGTTAAAATTGTCTTGGATAATATTCATGGAGTGCTTGTGTTTTGATACAACTTAATTAAGGTGGCAGAGCCTCCTACATGGTGGCACTGGAAAGTTTGTCCGGTGCCATTTCACTTGTCATTTGCCACCAGGCAAAGATATATTAATTTCAGTTAGCTTTCACTTAGTGCTTTGTTCTTGACCCGGGATTCAGCTAAAAAGACTGTTTTGCAATTAAGTTTTGCTGCTAGGACAATCTTTTATGATTAAATATTACAGTATAAATAGATGTTTTTAAATCAGTGCTATACTTTATTGTGTTTTATTTATGTATTTGTATAGCTCTGGTGTTGCTTTTAACACGACTTTTTATTGCTGTATTCTTGTTTTTATTTAATGTATTTTGGGAATAATGCTATTTTATTGGTTTTTAAATCTTATGGACATTTTATCAGAAAGGCAGGACAATAATCTTTCAAATAAACAAACAAATAACTGGGGCAACTTACTAAATTAAGATCTGAATGCATATGCTTTTCAATATGTCATGTAAATAAGTATTGTCTGTGGTGATATAAATGTGTATCTATATTCATTATTTTAATACATTAAGGTGGTTGGGTTCTCTTTTGTTTGCCAACGTATTCTTTATGGTGTGAGTCTTTAAGGTGCTATTGGACTCTTACTCTTTCCTAGTGCTACATAATGCTGACTAGTTATGCTGGCCCCTCGTATACTTTGAGCATCCCACCCAATTAACATGGATAAAACGTGGCAGAAGGCTAAAGTTTTATTCCCATTATATCCTGGTGTCAGAACTATTAGGATTACTAATCTCCAGGTGGGGCCTGGAGATATCCTGGAACCACAGTTGATCTCCAGACAATAAAGACCCACTCCCCCGGAGAAAACGGCAGCTCTGGAGGGTGGACTTTATAAAATTGCACCTCTACCCAGGTCCCTTCTTTCACCGTACCCCACTCTCACCACGTGTGTGTCATCCCCCCCAAATCTCCAGGAAGTTCTCAACCTGGAGTTGGCAACCCTAACTATTATCACTATGTACGAGAGACGGTAGCATCTACGGTTTAATGAAACCACCGTGAAAACAACCACCACCCGATCTCGAATTCTTAGCGCTTGGTTCCAGTCACATAACCAACAACAGAGGCGGCCGTTTCAACAATAACGGTCTCCCCCCCCCCCCTTTTTCT